>NC_056729.1:1414417117-1414624617 GCF_019279795.1 Protopterus annectens | reverse complement strand
GTTACCAGGGTCAGTTGTGGCCCCTCCTCTATGGAGTGGAATAACCATTGCTGTGCGCCATTCTATGAGCACATGTCATTAGCTATATATACAGCAATACATATATATATATATATATATATATATATATATATATATGTGTGCGTGTGTGTGTGTGTACATATATATATATATATATATATATATATATATATATATATATATATATATATATATATATATATATATATATATCTAATATGATACAGCACATAAGAATGAAATATATGATTACAAGCACCACCAATGGGGGTGAGGGGCCCAATCAACATATGTGTAACATGTACTATTAACCCCCCAGCCAAACAGGTGAAACATGCAAGCAAATACACAAACAAAGTAAACAAATCACTGCTCCCCAAACCACAGGCAGGATACAACCAGTGGGGGAAACACTGTGGACCCGCTAAGTCTAATCTAGAAACAAAGACAGGAACGTCCCTTGCGGGACAACCCAAAAATTCTGGGGTATTTGGATTCCCGTCAGTACATTGACTCATCAAGGCAGGGCACGTATGTACTCGGACTACAAGGTTGGGAAAGCCTGATGACCCATGGGTGGAGACAACGTACAAAAAGGGTTCCCAGAAGTGGAGAGTGGGCAGTGTGTAGTGGTGTGGTTAGACCCAACCTGCACCCAGAGAAAGGATGAGTGCTGCAGAGGAGGAGCAGGGGGTAACTATGGGTATGAAATTATGGGACAAGGCGTGCAGGTGTTGGCTGGAGTGGATCTAATCGGACCACCTCGTGGATGTAAGCAATCATATGAATTGGGCAGAGCTGTCACCTAACGAGCAGGCATTCCCGGTACGAGTCCCACTGCAGCACAGTCTATTTTACATGGCAAAGCATGGTATAACCAGATTTGTTGTTGAAAAACCCACTAAATAACACCAAAGAACACATGGTCACAGCACCCCACTGTAGGTATGTAAGCCGTTCTAATTGGCATCACAACTTATTGTTGTCCTCACCCCCACCCAGGGGTGTGAGTGTCCAAATCTACTTCTACATTCAGTGTATATGCACAGCTGTTGCTGTAGAAGAAATGGCCAGCTGTGGACCTTCCCTTCAGCCTTCCTGCACATCCCTGGCTATTTTCCCTACTATCTTTCCCTCGTTGTGCCCCTCTAACACTACTTACCTAAAAACCCCTTTTTCATATCTGTTAAAGTTTAAAGTTACAATTAGGTAACACCCTCTTCCCCAACTATATTGGCAGAATCTGGAACTCAATACCCACATCTATTATCTCAGCTGTCCCAAAGGACACATGTAAATAACACTTGAAGGAACACCTCAAGCACACTTAGATCAGCACATGCTCACCACCTGGCTAAATCCCCCCCCCCCACCTTACACTCTATACTAGTACATCAACTACTGAAACTGACACCTCTTATCCTGCCTCACATACATACTCCAACATCCTTTAAACCTTCCCTATTGCTACCCTACCAATTATTTCCACATCCTACTATACAGTTATAATGTCTCCCCCTCTACCTACCTACTTACTCCTTCACTATTCTCTTTTACTCTGCCACACAGGTATGGAATAACTAAATTTTAACCTGAATACCTGAGTGTATCCTATCCAGAGTAGTTAAACTGGAATCCAACTTCACCTTAAACTGACCTTTGTCAACAGTCATACCTGACATGTAAACCTGGCCTAAGCATGAATAATACCGACATGTTAACATAAACTAAGCATGAAGAATATGTTACTTAGCTATGTTAAATCTGTTACTCTCTATGAATGTGAACATCTCAGTATTACTTGTAATGAGTAGCTGGGTTTTATTGTGGAGCTCTACTCCCCGGGCCACCGCTGAAAATGGACAAGCATCCAGTCGGATTTTCCCGGTCAACAAATGTAAAATAAATACATAAAGTAATGCAGGGGTAAGCGGGAGTAAGCGGGTTTAAGCCTGTTTGGGTGGCGGTAAGCAATGCCTACACTGGTTAAGCAATGTAGAAGCTAAGTCAGTGTAAGATGCCACAACCGGAGGTCAGCATTGGTGACCCTCACGCAAACCAGCGCATACTCGCTTACAATTGCTCAAAAGTGCCTTAGTCACTGTAGCCAACAGCTCTCATTGTGCCCAGCAACAAAATAATCTGCACTCCCAGGTTGCAACCCCCAAACCCTGCACACTATAGTCAAAGTGAGTTACCACTAAGCCATAGCAGATACACATATGGCTGCTATCACAAACATATCATCCAGCACAGTCATTCATGAGTATAGGAAATGTATGTAAGTATGTAGATTAATACCAGCAACCATTTGTACATTGCTCAATTACAGTATTTTGAGCAGTCTATGTTTATCATAAAAACAGTGCCTGTCCAATCATACTGGGAGAAGAGTAGTCTTGCATAATACTTAAGAGAATAATAAAAAATGGTGCATGTCGAGGGGGTGTGTGGGCGTGCTTCATGGACAGAATGTCAAACTTGGGACGTTGGTTTTGTGGAACTGGGAGATGAGGCTGGCCAGGTCTGTGAGCAAACCGCTGCTTCTCAAACTCTGGCAGGATGCTACCAGTGGGAGAAACCGTGTAGACCAGCTAAGTCTAATCTTGAAACAAGTCCATCCCTGGTGGGACGAACCAAAAATTGTGAGTCACATCAATATTTGCACCTGTATCAGAGTACGATCACGGCAAGGCTTGTACGTACATGGACTAAACAGATGAAGAGCCTGCAGAAGCTTGGGTCGAGACAGTATACTGGGTGAGTACCGAGATGTGCAGAGAGGGCAATGTGTGCAGGTGTGGTATGGCTGGGCTAGCAACTGGAGAATGGATGATTGCTGTGTACGTGGAGCTCGGGGGGCAGGGGAAGGAACCATGGGTAGGACATTATGGAAGAAATATGCAAATGAAGAAGCACAGCAACAGTGTAGTGGCAGAGCATCCACCTAATGAGCAGGCATTCCCAGTTCAAGTCCCACTGTACCACAATATATTTTACATGGCAAAGCACATTATAACCAATAGTTTTGTTGCAAAACCAACTAAATAACATCTATATATGAACTGAACTACTGCAAGAAATGCACATGTGAAGTATCAGTGTCAGACTGGATAAGGCACTAGTAAGCAGGTTTAAGCACAAATAAACCATAGTAAGCGTATGTAAGCACTAGTAAGCGGGTTTAAGCCCTTTTGCGTGGCAGTACGCAGTGACTACACTGGTTAAGCAAATCTGAAGCTAACACCCTGTAAGCAGATGTAATGGCAGGTTAGCAGCACTTACCGTCGCGCAAACCCGCTGACAGAGTAAAAGTGCTTCAACCACCCCATATCCAACGGGCCTTGTTCTGGCCAGCAAAAAAATAAAACGTCCCTGCAAGGCTTAAACCCAGAAGCCTGCACATCACAGGCAATGTGATTTACCACTAAGCCACCGCAGACATACCTAACCCTGATGTTTCTACAAATATAGCATCCAGCAATACCATTCAACATTACAGGACATGTAGCTAAATATGTAGATGTATGTGTGTGTCTGTATATATATATAAATATATATATATATATATATATATATATATATATATATATATATAAAACTAAATAGATATATACCTGTCCCTCTCTGTATAACATATGTATACATGTATAGACATACATATATATATATATATATCCACATATAGATATATACATGTGCAAACATCCATACATCTATATGTCGTTTTATATATATATATATATATATATATATATATATATATATATATATATATATACAGCAATATATATATATATATATATATATATATGTATGCATACATATACACATGCACACATATATATATATATATATACGTGTGTGTGTGTGTGTGTGTGTGTGTGTGTGTGTGTGTGTGTGTGTGTGTGTGTGTGTGTGTATGTGTGTGTGCGTGTGTACACAGATATATATCTATGATATGAGACAGCACATAAAAATGACATATATGACCACAGTCACCGCCAATGGCAGTGAGGGGTCTCGATCAACATACGTGTTACACGTACCAATATTCCCCCACAGCAAAACAGGTGAAACATACAAACAAACGCACAAAGTAAATAAACCACTGTTTCCCAAACCACAGGCAGGATACTACCAATGGGAGAAACATTGTGGACCTGCTAAGTCTAATCTAAAAGCAAAGACAGGAATGTCCCTTGCAGGACAACCCAAATATTCTAGGATTTTCAGATTTCCACCATTACACAGATGCATCAAGGCAGGGTGCATATGTACCTGGACTACAAGGTTGGGAAAGCCTGATGATCCATGGGTCGAGACAACGTACATGATGGGTCCCGAGAAGTGGAGAGTGGGCAGTGTGTAGTAATGTGGTTAGACCTGACCTGCACCCAGAGTGCTGCTGCAGAGGAGTGGGGGGACTATGGGTATGAAATTATGGGTCGAGGAGTGCAGGTGTTGGTTGGAGTGGTTCTAATCAGACTGCCTCGTGGATGTAAGCAATAGTGTGAATTGGGCAGAGCAGTCACCTAACGAGCAGTCATTTCCGGTATGAGTCCCACTGCAGCACAGTCTATTGTAGATGGCAAAGCACATCATAACCAATTTTGTTGTTGCAAAACCCACTAAATAACACCAAATAACACATGGTTGCATCTCCCTACTGTACACATGTAATCCATTCTATTTGGCATCACAACTTATTAATGTTGTCCATACCCCCACCCAGGGGAGTGAGTGTCCAAATCTACCTCCAAATTCTGTTTCTATGTACAGCTGTTGCTGTAGAAGAAATGGCCAGCTGTGGACCTTCCCTTCAGCCTTCCTGCACATCCCTGGCGATTTCTCCTACTGTCTTTCCCTCATTGTGCCCCTTTAACACCACTTACCTATCAACCATTTTTTCTTTTCTTTTGAAAGTTTAAAGTTACAATTAGGTGAAACCCTCTTCCCCAACTATATTGGCAGAATCTGGAACTCACTACCCACATCTATTACCTCAGCTGTCTCAAAAGACACATTTAAAAAACACTTGAAGGAACACCTCAAGCACACTTGGATCTGCACATGCTCACTACTTGGCTAAATCCTCCCCCTTACACACTACACCCCTACATCAACTACTGAAACTAACACCTCTTTTTCCTGCCTCGCATACATATCCCAACATCCTTTAAACCTCCCCTATTGCTTCCCTACCAATTATTCCCACAACTTCATATACAGTTGCAATGTCTCCCCCTCTACCTACCTACCTACCTACTCCTTCACCATTCACTTCTACTCTACCACACAAGTATGGAATAACTAAATCTTAGCCTGAATACATGAGTGTATCCTATCCACAACTGTTAAAATTAAATCTAACGTCACCTTAAACCGATCTTTGTCAATCGTCATACCTGACATGTAAACTTGAAATAAGCATGAATAATACCTACATGTTAACTTAAACTAAGCATGAATAATATATTACTTTGCTATGTGAAGTCTGTCACTCTCTATGAATGTGAACACCTCTATATTACTTGTAATGATTAGCTGAGTCTTACTGTGGAGCCTGTCTCCCCGGGCCTCAGCTGAAAATGGACAAGCATCCAGTCGGAGTTTCCTGGTCAGCAAATCTAAAATAAATAAATAAAGTAGCACGGGGGTAGGCAGGAGTAAGCACGTTTAAGCAGCAGTAAGCGGGTTTAAGCCTGTTTGCACGGTGGTAAGCAATGCCTACAGTGGTTAAGCAATGTAGAAGCTAACTCAGTGTAAGAAGCCGTAACCGGAGGTTAGCATTGCTTACCATTGTGCAAACCAGTGCAAACCCGCTTACTATTGTTCAAAAGTGCCTTACTCACTCTGTGCCAACAGCTGTCATTCTGCCCAGCAACAAAATAATCTGCCCTCCCATGTTGCAACCCCCGGACCCTGCACACTATAGCCAAATTGAGTTACCACTAAGCCATGACAGATACACATACAGTTGCTGTTATCAAAAACATATAATCCAGCACAGTCATTCAACAGTATAGGAAATTTATGTAATTATGTAGATTAATATGAGCAACCATATGTACATTGCTCAAATACAGTAGTTTGAGCAGTCTGTATGTATCATATAAAACAGTGCCTGTCCAATCATACTGGGAGAACAGTAGTCTTGCATAATACTTAAGAGAATAATAAAAAATGGCACACGTTGAGGGGGCATGTGGGTGTGCTTCATGTACAGAATGTCAAGCTTGGGACGTTGGTTCCGTAGAACTGGGAGATGAGGCTGACCAGGTGTGTGAGCAACCCACTGCTTCTGAAACCCCTGGCAGGATGCTACCAGTGGGAGAAACAGTGTAGACCAGCTAAGTCTAATCTTGACACAGCAACAAGTCCATCCCTAGTGGGATGAACCAAAAATTGTGAGTCACATCGATGTTTCCACCAGTATCAGAGGACGATCAAGGCAAGGCTCATATGTGCATGGACTAAACGGATGAAGGGCTTGCAAAAGCTTGGGTCAAGACAGTATACTGGATGAGTACCAAGACATGCATAGAGGGCAATGTGTGGAGGTGTGGTATGGCTGGACTAGCAACTGGAGAATGGATGGTTGCTGTGTATGTGGAGCTCAGGGGCAGGGGAAGGAACCATGGGTATGACATTATGGCAGAAATATGCAAATGAAGCAGCAGAGCAATAGAGTAGTGGGCAGAGCATCCACCCAATGAGCAGGCATTCCCGGTTTGAGTCCCACTGTAACACAGTCTATTTTACATGGCAAAGCATGTTATAACCAATAGTTTTGTTGCAAAACTCACTAAATAACATATATATATATATATATATATATATATATATATATATATATAGTGGAATACTGCAAGAAATGCATATGTGAAGTATCAGTGTCAGACTGAATAAGGCACTAGTAAGCTGGTTTAAGCACAAATAAGCAATAGTAAGCCTATGTAAGCACTAGTAAGCGGGCTTAAGGCCGTTTGTGTGGTGGTAAGCAATGCCTACGCTGGTCAAGTAACTCTGACGCTAACACCCTGTAAGCAGATGTAATGGCAGGTGAGCAGTGCTGACCTCCATGCAAACCCACTAACAACTGACTAAATGTGCCTTATCCAGTCAGTATTCAATGGCCCTTGTTCTTCCCAGCAACAAAATAAACGGCCTCTGCTAGGCTCAAACACAGCATCCCACACCCCATAGGCAAAGTGATTTACCACTAAGCCATGTCAGATATACATAACCCTGATTTATTCAAAACATATCAACCAGCCCAGTCATTCAACAGTACAGAGAATATATTCCAACATGCAAATGTATTTGTATGAGTAAATATAGTAATATCTAAACAGATACAACATATCAATAGATGTAGATATCTACAGATATATATCCATAGAAATATATATATATATATATATATATATATATATATATATATATATATATATATATATATATATATGGCCACACATCTGTAGATAGCAATGGTAGATTGACAAATACAAATATGTCCACATGCACCGTTAATGGGTTGGGACACCCCGAAAAATATACGTCATGTATGTATAGGTATACCCCCCCCACAACCAAACACGTCCACCCTGAAATACACTAAAGTGTTACAGATCACATAAGCAGGACCTGACATGACATGTGCACAACATGTAAACAGTACTACAACCCACGTGTATGATGCCAGGCCAGTATTAGTAACATATCATGCAGTACAGTGTGGCTGCCATCGGAAATGTAAAATATGGAAGCTATCAGCATCCCCAGGATACATATGCACAGACACATATATGCAGATACAGATATACAGATATATCTAACTACATCTATATATATATATATATATATATATATATATATATATATATATATATACATGTGACTACACCAACACATGCAGAGATATGTACAGTAAGATACATATGTAGAAGGTGCACACAATATGGAACAACCACTATGCCTACAGTTAACACAATGTACAAATGACAATTGTTGCCTGCAACATATGCCCACAGAGAGGTCATAGGATAAAACACCATACACAGGTTTTCAGAAATGGATAACCTTTATTTGTGTACTATTACAGTTGTATATCCCATGTATTATAGCTGTTCAGACACTGACATCCATATAAATGGAGTAATGCAACTGTGAAACAGTTATACTATTATAGTAGTCTGGAAAGGTTCACAACTTTTGCTGTCCAGGCCAAGCCCTAAATATTGTACAATAGTAAAGACAGACTGGGCCACATGATACCAAACTATCAACAGTAAGTAATGCAGGTGTATGGTCCAGCAGCCTCTATCTACACTCTGTACAAAATCACTAGGTAGTAAAGATGTCAGTTGACCAAATGGGATGTAACTGTTACATAACAAGACATAACTGACACCATCACAAGCACACTGACAAACAGAACAGTCTGTATGGCAGGAGGCAGTAGGCCTGCATTAACCGAATTTATGTAAGTAGTGTAAATATAGGTGAAGTGTATAATAATGTACATCCAGATATCTTAAGGCAGCCCACCCCTGATACCCCTACATTTTGTAACAGCCTAGTGTATTTATGGTGCACCCCTCCCAGACTCAATAATACAGGCCTATATACCCCTGCTACATAGGGTCTATATCAGAACATCGAAGTATTACTACATTGAATGTTCTAATATCGAACCATTTCACTCGAAACACCATAACATTAAACACTCAGAACAGTGAATTTTTTCCCAGGGAAAAATTCGCTGTTCCAACAAACATACACACAATACAAGCACATCAAAATACATAATCCACACACATAGACTTCACAAAACCCTACACTAAACCATACATACACTACTAGCTATCCACTTACCTTAACCCACCCCTAACCCTAAGGTCCGTAACTACCAAACACTCACCTTACCCGCTCCCTAACCCTAAAGTCCCTGTCGCTCACTCACCTTACCTGCTCCCTAACTCTAACGTCCCTATCGCACACTCACCTTTCCCGCTCCCTAACCCTAAGGTCCCTATCACACACTCACCTTCGTTCGCACACTTACGTAAACCCAGTCAGTAACCTTCACTCCACAGTCAAGGAAACAGAGAAGCTGCAGAAACGGCCCACCGAATACTTTACCTAGGAAAGTATTTGATATTCTGCAGCTTCGCTATTTTCAGCATTCGATGCAAAGGGATCTATATTAGACCATTCAAAGTAATAATTCATCGATGTTCTAATATAGACCAGTTACATACACTTGCCTCTGGATTGCATAAGGGCACACGTGTTGTGTAGGTGAAGCCCACATGTATATGGCCTCAGCTCCACCATATATGTGGGGAATACAACAGCAGTGGACTGATGGCAGAAATGGCAGTGTGATATACTCACAGCCCACTACAGAACAACCCCTGATAGCATGTCATATGTGAAAAGCTTTGTATGTAGGTGGTGGACAGAGGCTGGAACACAGGCCCAAATGTGAACAACTGTTGCTATACACTAAGCAAGTTGCTGGTGTTACAGGATAGTCTGCAACATACCCTTAGTCAGGGAATTGAGGTTAGAAACATAAATGGATGTAGCCATGTACTGATAGCACTCACACACACTGCCAGTGAAATATCTGAAACAGCACCTGTGTGGTGGACAGACAAAACATGATAGGCACACCTCTGGCCACCAAGAGGATAGGCCCACAGTTGAGAGCTATGCAGACAGACTGCATTCCAAGGTAAACTAGTATGTACACACACACCCTGTAACACCAGTACTATACAAAGCATAACACAACTCTACTCACACTCTGTGTGCAGTTCTGGAACCTACTACAAATATGTAGCTGGTCTGAGTGTGCTGGTTCTTCTGTAAGAGATATTGCTACCTGCTGTTTGTAACATTGATGCCCACACACAGGAAGGATGTCCATCACACAGGAAAGGTAAAGGGACCACGCCCACATGATGTGGGGATTTATAGTAGGTGGTTGCCATGACAGTGGTAATTGAAAGTACTACACAGCAAGCTGTATGCAGTTAGTAAGTGGATGACACTGATTGATGCAGAGGCCATCACCTGATCATGTGCATCACCTACGAAAGCCAGGCTGCAATCTATTCAAAGCAGCTCAATCCATTTACTGGAGAGAGAGAGAGAGAGAGAGAGAGAGAAAGAGAGAAAGAGGAAAAAAAAACAAAAAAACAACGCAGCTTTTCAAACAAAAAGCTGACGTCACAGGCATTTAGCCAGTTGTCATTCAACAAGACATCGTTCCCACAACAGGTATGTGAGGTATATATACATGTAATAGAATGTAGTACCTGGTCCATCATAATGGGATAGATGATGTGGAATGATTTATATGTGCCATCAGGTGTTGTTGTGATGATGTTCAACTGAACAACTGCTATGGACAATAGTGTCTGTCCCTGTGTGTAGTGGGGCATAGCCGTTAACTGTGCATGTCAGAACTGACAGACAAGATGTAAGCCATCATAGTGTGTGTTGTGTAATGGAAAATATTTATATTACGTGGCCAATAGCTGGTGGTGGAAGTAATGCCATTATGATGGACATGTGGGAGCCATGGCCCACCACTGGCAGGATACTGAGGAGAATCTGTAGTGTAGCATGCCTGAATGCCATAGGTGTGTAATAGGGTTACCTGCAATCGGCCCCTACATATACCCCTCTAATGTCAGGCCGTGTCTATATGTGGCACCTGTCTGTGTTGTAGCAAGGCAGAACAGTGCAGCTGTGCAGGAAGGTGTTGTGAGATTGTGGAGCTGATGTCTGAATGTACCCTACATATAGGTATGCATATGTATACATATGTCAATACATGTGTAATATTTAATGATATATATGTATCACAGCATGTATGTCCAGAAATATACATATACCCATGTGTAGACATATGTATGTGCACATATATATGTAGTCACATATATCTACACATATATAGATAAATATCGATATGCAAATGTCAGTATCTGTACAAACACACGCAAACAGTTATGTATGGTAAGACATGTCCCCTATATCACTACCACAGTGATGTGTGCTATGTGTGAGGCAGCAGCACACATAGCAATACAGACAGATATCTACAGCTGGCAGTGTGTGCATCATGGATGGGTATGACACATGTTAGTCCCATCCTGGGACCAGAATGCCCCCGCCTGTGAAGTATGCAATGGGAATATGGGGAAGTATGGCAGATGCACATGTGAAGGTGGTCAGGACTGGTAGATATAGAGGACAGTCTACAAGGGTGGTATGTGACACATGTAGTGGATAAACACCGTGGATGGTATGTGTGGTATGTGATGTGGATGCCCCATGTTCCTCAATATGGCCACAATGGGAACAAGGCTCCCACCAACTCCCACTCACAACAACAGTCCATGTCCTGAAGGTGCCAGGTCTAGTGGCTGAGCAGGAGGAGCATGTTGGCCATATGAATATGTACTGGGTACCTCAGACAGATGTAGCACATCCCTCATGTGTCTGTGGAGCCTGGTATGGAACAGACCCAGACCTGAGCTCAGGGGACAGGGACATATTGATGTGTGGCCAAGGGGGGTGGGGCAACATCCCCTGGGTGGTTCCACCTGATGGTATGGCTGTAACAGTACATGAGGAGGCCCCAGGTTGGCACACACATGTGATACAGGTACCCTGGCTCGATGGGTGTGGAAAGGTAGATCAGCTGGCTAATGGAACATATACATGTCAATGTGTCACTGTCATAGTACATATGTTGGTAGTAATAGTCTACACAATCCCGGTACATGTCCAACAGCATGCATAGAACCCCTGTCTAACACAGACTGTCAGATGTGCAGCAATTTCAGAGCAGCCATACCACTGGCATATATGTAACCGTAGTGGCCCTGACAATGGCATGCAAGTGAATAGTCTGTTACAGGCCCACAATGTTAGTGTCCAGACAGGGGACATGACTGCAATCACACAGCAGAAGGTGTGGTACACTACACAATTTGTCGAAACAGTAGTTAAGCTGTAGCCATATTTAATGAGTTGTGTGTATAGTCTGTTGAAGCTGATATGGGAGGTGACAGAGATGTGTATTATGAACTGTAGTAACCTTGCCATATGAGTCACTCAGGCCTGTTCCCAGCCCAATGTCTTTCAGGCATGAGGGCACACAGCTGCCTCCCAACATATTCCACAAAGGAGAATGACATGATAATAAACCACCTGGTACTGCACTACCAGGTCCTGTTTGGCAGGACAGCGCTGGAACAGCAGGAGCGGACCACCATGTGGAACAATCTCATCCACAGGGTCAGTGATGTCAGCCTGCATAACCACCATTATGAGCAGGTCCAGCATCATTGCAGTGACCTGCTTCGCAATGCCCATTGGCATGCTGCTGCAGTTTGGGGGGGGATCACCTTGCCATGGGGGAGCATGCCATCCACTCCCCCGACACATGTGGAGGAGCTCCTGGCAGCCTTGTGGCATCTGCCCATCCTAAACATCATCAACCACTGGATCCCTTTGTGGAGGTGGGTCTCACCCACACAACAGCTGAGGATCATGCAGGTAAGGACACAGGGCACATCAGTAGACCACTGTTGTGTAAATATCCACAGTGGTACATGTAGATCATGCATATCTGATATGTTATACAAATAATGTGTTGCTGCACTGTAGTGATAATCAGATGTCCAGATGTGGTAGCATTGTGTGTATTTAAAGTAGATTTATGGTAGTACTGCACCCAACCTGTAGCACTGCCACATTGCATCTCTCACCCACTTATATAAGTCCCTCCGGGATAACAGCAAGGCAGCAGCCTGAAGCTAGTGAGTATGTCTTATGTAGATGCATGCAAATACACCGGACATGTAATGGTGATGTAATATTCCATGCACACATCTAACACACCTACCCTGAATGCATGCTGTACATGTGCATGTATTGTTGCTGTGAAATGCATGGTCTCACAGGGGTGGACATGATGGGGTATTGAAAGGATATGTCACACACCTGCATGAAAACTAACATCCTGTCATTGTGGAATGTGTCCACAGGGGGTAACATACTGCTGGTAGATATGACCTACAGTAGCGACATGTTCTGGACAACACCCATATACAGTGCAACACCAGTGTACATACTTGTAGGGCAATGCCAACTGCTGCTGATATACACTATGGCATACAGCATTACACTAGTCCACATTATCAGCTGGGTCTAAGCTGCAACATGTGGTGTGCAGTGTATGGGACACTGCAAGCTGACACATATGTGTAGGGCTTACCTGTCATGTATCTGCATAAATGCTGGGGGGGGGGTCTCAGCATGAAACATCAGTGCACTGCAGCAGGGATCCTAAGGATGGTAGGAATGGCTCTATCTGCATATAATCAGGTCCAGGACCTTTGGCAGCCATAACCCTACCCACACTGCAATAGTGATGACATTGTGTGAACACTATGGGATGTGCACATTAGTGGACCTTGCAAACATGCAGAATAGGGGGACATTTGTAGGGTAGGCTGACCATACACTGGCAATTGTGGAAGGCCCACGCTGGTATACACCTACCATGAGCAGTGACTGCTGTAGTACACACAACAAGTGGTGTAATAAACCATCACGATAAGGGTGTGTACACACATCCCCACATGGTGTGTATGCATCATGGTCAGCAGCCGCACACCTACCACAATATGTAGATACTGAATGTGAATGTACAGGGCATATGTTACATACCGGGTGTGTGTACAGCTACGATCTGCAGTGCCGTGGTCCCATGCCAGATCACGGATGTGTGTGTAAAGGTGATAACGGTGTGTACAGCCCCCCATAGCCACAGTATGCTGTGATGGTTGTCAGTGTAAGCATTTCTGCAGTGGCCATGCATGATCTGTTGATGTTGACAGCTGTAAAGCAGGCATTCGCGATTCACCAATGACAACAGTCCACATATCATCCCAGGTATGTGTTGCTGAAGCACATAGGGGCTGTGAGAGGTACAGCTGGCATAACTGACATGGTACTACACATTCTGCAATGGGTTGGTCACCTGTGAGTTGTGGGGCACAGTACATGGCAGGGTGCAGAAAAGGTGTACAGCAGTAATGTGTACAGGGGTGCAGAGGTATCCAGGGGAAGGGGCATCACCTAGTCACAGCACATGCATCATACACATGTATACCACTGCTAGCATGGTGTGAATATAGCTGAACTGCATGCTGTTCTGTACCATATGTTCTGCATGTTGGCAGATGGCTAATTGGAGGACTGTGTGTGCGATCATTGTGTAGCCTCACCTGCATGTGTGTGTGTGTGTGTGTGTGTGTGTGTGTGTGTGTGTGTGTGTGTGTGTGTGTGTGTGTGTGTGTGTGTGTGTGTGTGTGTGTGTGTGTGTGTATGTGTGTGTGTGTATGTGTGCATCCTGGTGGTTAGTTAGTTTGCCTGCATGGTCACTCTGGTGAAGTGGTGGGAGGTAGATGCATGTATGATGCATGTGTGCATGTGTGTGTTTGTGTGTGGGGGGGGGCATGTATGCACATATGTGATTGTGGGGTGTTCATATGGCTGTACCCCCCTTTGGGACTGTGCAGTACATGGACATGGAGTGCCACATTGCACACCAGGAATATGTGTCGTGTACTCACAGGACAGCAAGTAGTATAATATGGCCTGTAGCTTGGATCAGGCATCCAGAGGGATGGTAGACCCCAGGTGCACACTTAATATTGCTGTCAGTGGAGAGGTCACCTACAGCTCATGTATGCAGCTCTACAGATGCATTGAGGAAGGAATAGTCAACACCAGGGAGTGTATCCACATATTACAGCTGACACTTGATGGGCCGATGGAGCAGCATATCCTGCATGTATTGAGCATTACATAAACATGACAAACCAGTGGGAGGTATTATGGCTACAACATAGTAGCCCACACATATAGGGGCCATGCACATCATTCTGGTCATACAGAGGGTGCATACCGAATGACAGCATTGGGGCCATGTTACTTCACTACACACAGGTCAGGCAGGTAATGTAGCAACAGGATTTGTGACGTGGCTGCTTGTGTGGGCATTTAGAAGACTGTGATGTTAATGAATGATAGCAATGTGTGTATGTTAACAAGTCTGATGTGGGATGGGTAACACATGGACATATAAGTGGGGCTGTCTGTAAAGGCATGGACAGGTAGGTAGTATGGAGATGTGTGTGTGTGTGTGTGTGTGTGTGTGTGTGTGTGTGTGTGCGTGCGTGTGTGTGTGTGTGTGTGTGTTTGTGTACTGTTAAGCAATTCTGTACAGGTTTTAAAGTGCATTTATTGTTTTCCCCCACAGGTGGCGAGGTGAGTCAGGGTCCTTCTTGCACCCAATCTGAAGTAGGTGTCCATACAGACACTGATGCTGATGCTGATGATGATGATAATGGTGAGGCACATGTGGGGTTATCAGGGGCCAACACTGTGCATACATTTGACATCTCCCTTTTAGCCACCCCACCCCTGCACACAGTTACAGTCCCTATACATACCCCAGCACCAGTGACCATAGCAGAGGGACAGCTGGCATTCAGTGGTATTGCACAGGAAAGTGTGGTAACCATGCCTACTTGCCCAGTCACAGCAGGCATAGCCAGATGTCCAGCAGGCTGCCACACAGGTGGATGTTGCAGGGTGCTCATGGTAGGGCTACTGGACATCATGCCCCTGGCATAGGCAACATAGCTGCAACCAGCAGACGTATGTTCCAGGCTGTAATAGCAGAGCAGGCATGTATTGAGCATTACACCATACAGCGTCTTAGGCTGCAGAGGGCTGCACTTGCTACTGTAGGTGACAACCTCCATGAAGTGGTGGCTGCCATTTGTGCTTCTAACGAGCAAGCAGATAGATGGCATGATGAGCAGATGGCACTTATCAGCTGTGGTGTGTCTGTGCTTCAACATGTGGTGGGGAAGCGGCGACACCCACATGGATGTGGCCCAGCAACACCAGCAGCTGACACTCAGCGTGGGCATGCTAGGACACCAAGGGGCTCCTGTAGTGGCAGTAGCAGACCCGACAGTGCAGGAGGTGTGCTGTCCACACCACACCACAGCAGGCCACATGCCTGTGGTCCTGGCCAGTCCCAGGAGGGATGTGGTACCAGCGGACAAATGTCATCAGCAGGTGGGAGTAGCACTTCAATGCCTGTACCTGCACGTGCCCATGAAATGCCTGGCAGGCACAGTCCACATGTCCATGGCTGGAGGCAGTGAACTGCACACCCTGCCAAGTATGTTCTGCAGCTGTCCATAAACAACTATGCAAAAACACCTAGGGCACCTCATACCTGCACACACCACATCACCTCAGCCAGCTCCCTAGAATACACCCCTCATCCACACATATGGTGTCAAATGTAAGGCCCAACCTCGGCCTCTGGCAGACCAACACCACACCCTGTTCATATGATGATACCTGTGCCCCATCCCTGTCATTCATACCATCGATGCAGGGACAGGCTGATATGGTTCTGACACACAGGGTGAGTGTACATCAGTGTACCACAGTCCTGGAGTGTAACATGTTGTAGGGTGTAGCGTGTGAGACATAATTGGCAGGTAGTGTAGCCATCCAGCAGTGATGCCTTCTAGCTGTTAGTAATACTGCTTGGTTGTGATCTCTAAACTGATATGCAAGTGTGTTGTAGGTGTACATGTGTCAGCATGAGGATGGTCTGCAGTCATAATGCACAACAGGGTATGTCACTGTGCTGACACCATGGCAGTGACATCTCTGGGGTATAGTCGAACACATTTCACAGGTTACTATACCGGGTATTGCCTGTGCCACATTGACAGGTGGCCTGCTGAGGCATGTATACCCTGCAACATGATGTAGACCCATTGACATACATGTACACAGTTACTTGCCAACACTGAGATGTGACCCCTACCTAGCTATGTCATGATACTGATGTGTGTGGCCTACATTGCACAAACACTACCTTAACCAATCTGTATCCAACAGTCCTTGTTCTGGCCAGCAACAAAATGAGCAGCCCTTGCAGGTCATGAACTCAGGGCCCTTTACACTGAAGTCACAACAAATGACCACTATGCCATGACCACTGCGGGGACAGCTATTGTGTTATACATCTGTCGTTACCCAAATTGATTGATTAATATGACTGTTGCATCACATATGTTGTTTCATCATAATGTACACATAGCAGATACATACGGTGGGATACATGTGGAAGGGTATATGCAACCGTGACGTTTAGTCATGACAGGTATATAGTTGTATACATATAGGTGTATAGATGTCCACATGTACATACACAGGTATACACATACATATGTCTGTATACACATCTGTATAGTGCTACATATATATTGCCATGTGTACACCTCTTCATATGTACATATGTGTACATATCTATACATATATGTATCTATACATATGTATATATATATATATATATATATATATATATATATATATATATAGGAATACGTATATGTACTTATAGATATGTGTATATAGCTATATATGTATGCACATCCTATGTGTACAGATATGCCTAGTTATGTTGGTATATGTATAGATATCTATGACTATATGTGCATACATATCTATACCGATATACCTACTACTGTCGATATATCTGTAGATAGCCATACGTTTATGTGCATATGTGTCACTAACTGTATATGTGTAGACATATATTTCTCTGTATATGCATGTATCTGGGTGTGTATATGTATATCTATGTACTTATACATACCCATCTATATATATGTTGATATTATATGTGTAATCATAGATATATATCTGGATGTATATATGTACAGATGTCCTCTCCATATGTCCTGGACATGGAGTGTAGACCTACCCCAGCCCCTATAGTCCCAATATCATAGTGAAAGTGGATGTTAGGTATGTATAGCAGGTATATTGGTAGACTATTGCTACTGTAATTGTGATTGTCTTCACAGACATGGTGTGTGTGGGACGTCACATCTGCTTTCCACATGTGTGCCATTGGCTACTGACAGACATCCTAAGGACATCCTGGTAAAGTACCACTGCTAGCACATAATGCCTCCGTGGACTGCACCACAGATACTGGCCAATATATGTGGCCATTCTGAAACACTCCTTACAGTCCAGAGTATACACAGAACCCCTTAGTGCTAAACATGTGTACCATGCATGACAATATGGATGTTAACAGTCATGTAGGTGGGTATAACACAGAATGACTGGTATACATATGCCACCATAGGTATGCATTCACACACCCCTGTCTGGCCTGACACATAATACCACTGGTACAGGGGTGCCATGGTCACATACTACCCATTAGATAGTGACATACATCTGTACAGCATCCCGCTGCTCTGTCTGACATGCATAACTGTTAAGGGAGACCCAGCACCAGTACATCCAGCAAGTATCTCCACATGACATCTCACTGGATAAGTACACTAAGCTGCTAGACATGTAACAATGCACTGTGCAGGCTACAGGCAGACTGGCTCATCACTGGCCAACATCTCCTATGGGGGAATGCACATGTACCTCCATATATAGCAGGCTCTGCAGGCATGTCACAGTACAGGGTAAGATACAGCTGTTTGAAGGTGCATAACCACATCCAATGTGAAACCAGCCACAGCCACATATGGTAAGCTAGCATAAAAGTACAGTATATGGACTATCTGTTCAACAACATCCTCATATGTGCCACTCACAGACTAACCCTACATATACTGGGCTGCTACATGGCATGGTCTGCTGTCTGTCTGTGGTATGGGGCATGTGTGTGTATGGCCTAACAAACATGTAAACCAATACGGAAACATACAGTGAAGCAGCATGTAACATCAGATAGGATGGGACCTATAACAATGACAGCTACCACAGTCGGTGCACAGGCTAAAGAACATGTTCACAATACACACACTGCCAACAGTCACCATAGTTACACAGACCTCAGTACTGTACAACCATGGAATGTCCTGGCAATGTTGGCAAATATTACCGTACTGTACATAACATGTGTAGCAGTCTGATAGCTCCCTGGCTTGCTATCAGATATGATGACACTTATGATGGTGTACAGCACACATGCACCTCGTAATGCATGACATATGTACAGAGGTTGACAGAGTTGTGGCTGGAAGCACATACACAGGGCCAGTAGTGACATGTTGCTGTGTTAACCTCATACATGTGCTGTCTTAACAGGGTTTGTTGCAACATATGTCCTATGAGGAATATGAAGTCAGTAACTGTAATGGCTTTCATCATCTACAAACTGCAATCCTCACACTACCTTCTGCAGTTTATAGATACGTGCTCTGTGGGTAACACATGACACCAAGGGCACAACACACTGCCCAGTCTGCAGATGACCCTGCAGATGTGGATTCCTCATAAACACAGCACTGACATGGCAGGTATTGCAACATGTAGGACAGCCATATCCACACACACACTGTTAAATCAACATTATTCCACATGCAGTATAGCAGCACTTACAGTCTGTAGTCAGGCCAGGCACATCCCCCTCCTGTGTGTTGCCCTATTTCCATAGTGTAAGTTGTTAGAGGTAAATCGCCAATCCACCTGAGCTGCATTTTGCCAAATCATAGTTCTAGTTCCTGCCCTCAGTGGATGTAAAGGGCCAACACCAAAATGATGTTCCTAGATATTGGAGTGTGTTACCATGCAATTGGCTATGGGAATGTTACCACAGCTATTCCACATGCACTCAGCTAGAGGAGGACTGCAAATGGTGCAGAGACCATCAGCTGATCATGACCATCACTTTCAAAATACAAGCTGCTGCCTAGCAAAGCAGGTGTACATCCCACATCCACCAGAGAGAGTGTGGGTGGGACAGACATAGACAAAGTATGTCAGTGAAGGTTTGGGTGATTAAAATGTAAGCATGTTTGTGTCAAACTCCTACCAGTATGGGGTTTCAAACACCTGACTACTATGCATAGCTATCACATGTGTATGCAGGTATTGCATGCACCACATAGCTTACACGTTGGTGAGCTGTCCAGACATATATGTGCTGGTGAGTGACATCTGCAACACTGTTGCGATACAGTAGATGTAGCACATGAGTCTGTCCACATGAACAGGTGTCAGCGTCAACACAGCCACACTCTGTAAGGTACTCATACACATTGCCACACTTGGCAGGGTAATGAATACACTTCCTAACCAGTTACCTTGCCACAGTACAGTAATGCATAGGTATGAATTGGCCCACAGAGGTTATCCTGGGATTCTATGGTCAAAGGGTATGTGACAGTGTCTGACCTTAGAGAGCATGCTTCAGTATGCCACTGGATGTGGTACTGGGTGTGATTGTGGTTGGAAGCATCATACATCACACACACACAGACACAGGGTGCTAGTACCGGCATGCATGTGTGCATTGCTTTATGGGTGTGTAGTAGTTGAGGGTCCCAGATGGCTGTACAATGCTAGGTGAGGGGTATACCTTGGCACCAGGCCACACAAGAATGGTCTTCATTATGGCTAAGGGGTGTAGTGTCCGGAATGGACCACACAGGTGGGTATAGTTTACATCATCCAGTCTCCTGGGTTACTATTGTGCATGGCCAATGCTGTGGAATGCTTGGCATGTATGTGTTCTATACACCATGACATGTACGGTGCTTGGAATGTGCACATGTCCCACATTTATGTACAGTCGTATGTGAAAGTGTACCTGGTTTGTCTGGCCCATGTTGTGTACACAGAATGTAATCATCAGATGTGACAGTCCCGTCCTCATGTGGCGAGGCCAGGTAATGGACAGCTGGTTGACCCTGCACCTACATTGGTAGCATGCTACAGGTATTCCCTGGTGTCAGTGGCATCTGTCCATACAAGGCATGTGTGTAAGGCATGGTATGTCCTTTGCAGATCACATTTGATGGAACTACAGTTGTTACAGGCATCTGGTGGGAAACATACTGAAGGCGCACTGTCTGCAATTAGGTGCCTATTGTACTGCTGAACAGGGTGCCATGGCCTCTGTAGGCCACTGCATTCACACCATTGTTACTATCAGTCACCAATATGCATTGTACTACACACTTCTTGGCTGTTGCCTCACCATGTGTGTGTGTATGAGACATGGGTTGAAAGTGTGCTCTGGGTAATACTGGGGTTGCTAACTGTGATTGCCTGGCCTTGTTGTCACATGTATGGGTATGGATATGCACCCCAGCCTCTCGGCTATTTCACAGCTGCTTTCCCTGTACAGTGGACATTGTGATATGTACTAGGGCCACCATATAAAAAAAATGCAAAACCCACTACACATTGCACCCATGTGTCACACACACATGCACACCCTCCTCCACACAGGTTATGAGGTACAAACACACATGCACACACACACCTGTTGTGTCTGGGAGTAGAACCCCTACCTAACTAGTTTATTACACTGCAGCACTATGCAGTTATAGTACAAGCCACAGTGATTACTGCAGTACTCCTTCCCCAAAGTTGTATATCACATTGGTTGACATCAGCAGGATTGCCAAAGTAGGGCATTTGACATGTACTGAGTGTGACTAGCCTAAAATGCATTGCTCCCTACACAGACAGTGGAACACACACACAAAACATCCAGAACTGCCATGGGTGGGTATAGAACCCTACCAGGGTTCTGAATCACACTACAGCAGTAGTAGACAGCTATGGCATGCACTATGGAGATTACTGGGCTACAACCTTCCTAGAGGTGTATTTTGGGGTGGATGACATCAGCAGCCTTACCAAGGTAGAGCATTTAAATTGTAGGGGGTGTGCCTACCCTAAAAAGCATTTCTGTCTACACAGACACACACAGTTGCCAAAGCTGGGGTTAGAACTCCTACTTAAGTAGTGTATCACACTACATCAGTACACAGTTCCAGCATGCACCATGGAGATTACTGGCCTATCACTTCCCCAAAGGTGTGTTTCACAGTTGATGACATCAGCACACTTGTCAAAGTGGACCATTGGAGGTTGTAGTGTTTGTGAATGGACTCAAAAGAATTGCTCCCTACACTGACAAAGGAACACACACACAAACACACATACATCCACACTTGCCATGTCAGGGAATGGAACACCTACCTACATAGTTTGTCACACTACAGCAGTACACACTTACAGGATGTGCTACAGAGATGTGTGGGTAGTATAGCTAGCCTAAAAAGCATTGGTCTTTACACAGACAGACACACACACACACACAGTCGCCATGTCTGGGGATAGAACTCCTACCTAATTAGTTTATCATACTACAGTGGTATGCACTTACAGGACATGCTACAGATATTATTGGGCTACAGCTTCCAAGAGGTGCATTACTAGGTGAATGACATCAGCTGCCTTGTAAAGGTTGAGCATTGGGGTTGTGAGGAGTGTGGCTAGCCTAAAAAGCATTGCTCTCTACACAGACAGACACACAAACAAATACACACACAGCTGCCATACCTGGGGATAGAACCCCTACCTAACTAGTGTATCACACTACAGTGGTACACACTTACAGGACGTGTTACAGAGATTACTAGGCTACAGCTTCCCAGAGGTATATTACTAGGTGGATGACATCAGCTGCCTAGCAAAGGTTGAGCATTTGGATTGTGGGGAGTGTGGCTAGCCTAAAAAGCATTGCTCTCTACACAGACAGACAGACAGACACACACAACACGCAGTTGCCATATCTGGGGATAGAACTCTTACCTAACTAGTTTATCACACTACAGCGGTACGCAGTTATAGGACTCACTACAGAGATTACTGGGCTACAGCCTCCTAGAGGTGTATTTTTAGGTGGATGACATCAGCAGTCTTGCCTAAGTTGTGCATTTACATTGTTGGGAGTGTGACTACCCTTAAAAGCATTGCTCTCTACACAGTCAGATGGACATGCACACAAACACACACACCCAGTTGCCATGTGTGAGATTAAAAGTCCTACCTAACTAGCTTATCACACTACAGCAGTTATGGGACATGTCACAGAGATTTCTAGGCTACAACTCTCCCAAAGGTGTATTTCACATTGGATGACCTCATCGGGCTTGTCATAGTATGGCTATGGGGAGGGAAGTGTGTATGCATGGGCCATTACCCATTCATGTTGGGGCTGACACACCACATGCGGACACACACAGGGTCATATTTCACAGGTATGTGTATACAGTTGCTAGATGACTACTTCCTTGTACAGTCATGTTGCACAGCTGGCACGTGCACCACATGGTCTGTAATGCTGACAGATACTGGTGGCTAGTATCTGCAGTGAGTGACATCTGCACCTCATGGTGTTTGGGGCCCTTTGGCTGTGTGCTGTGTGGGATAGGCCTAGATGGCTGCTTGTCACAGTCACCCTCTTCCACACATCTATGTCCTTCTACCTTTGGCTTATTATAGTGTGCTGTCCTTACATATATGTCTGTATTCCTATCCACTGTGTGTGCAAGGCATGAGTGGTGCATACTGACGGGTGTCTGCACTAACAAATGCAACTGCCAGATATGTCTGGTCCACTTGTGTTTGCAGACATGGCCGTCATGTGTTTGTGTGTGAGCATGCCCAGTATGACCTTTCAGTATGTTGTTGCCTTACATTGCCTTCATTTCTCTAAGTGTATGAGCATGCCCAGTATAGCTGTTTGTATTGCATGTGTGGGTCAAGTCCGGGTAGTTTGTACTTCAGTGCTGACCTTTGTGTTGTACACCGACAGATCACATGCTGTCTCTGCCACGTATCCATCTATCATGTGGCATTGACTGTTACTACATTTCTGCGTAGTGGGGGGACACACCTGACTGTTTCTACAGCTCTACACAGGATTGGGAGGGGCACACCTGACTATTTCTACATTTCTACACAGGATGGGGGGGCACACCTGACTGTTACTATATGTCTACATAGGATGGGAGGCACACCTGACACTTTTGCTGGGCCTGTACCGGTATGTCGGGTACTCCATTTCAGTCTATAGTCTTACCTATCATGCTGGCTAGAGGCATACCAGTGTACTACAGATCGAGGCTTTGCTTGCCCTACATATTATTGTCTGACTTCCTACCCTTCAGAGCTAACATCCCACTACCTGCCCTGCTGTGGTCTGTCTGTGTAGGCCTGGGGGGGGGGGGTTAACCATAGCCATCATTCTGGGGCCATGGCATAGGCTCTGTTTGGGTTTGTCTACACCTGTCCTGTTGCCTGACACTGGTTGTTGGATATGTGAACTGTCCTGACTGGCATGTGTAGGTCATATGGACACACATGTCGCTCAGCACATTTCCTGCAGTGGATATTGTCACTCTGTGTAGTACTGGCTACTATGGTGACTCCAGTATGTGTTACAGATGTCATGGTGCCACTATGGGTGTCTACTGTCTGTTGCTATAACATCCAGCCTCCCATTTCCCTTGCATGCTCAAATCCATACCATAGCTACAGGTAACGACACATTCTACTCCATATGGCAATTGGTAGGTTGATTGACTTACCTTGTGGGCATGCCAGGCTTGCAGATGGTGCTGGTGGGCTGCCTATGTCAGATGCACATAGTAAACTCCCTATACATGGTTGAGCACAGGTAGTGTCATGTTTGGCATCCCTTTTACTGTATGTGCGAGTCAGAGAGCGGTGTCATTCCCTGGGTCCCTACAGTGCATGTGCTATGTGTTAACTCTTTGCCAAGGCCAGGGCATACTGGGCACTCCTCCTTCTTTCTACTGGAACAGGCTCAGGTTGTTCCTCCTCCAGGTCACTCTGTGCCTGTGCAGGACTTGCCATTGGTGGGGGGGGGTGTAGCCCTGCCCCCTGCTGTTCCTGCTGCAGCTGTTTCCACAGAATCATTTTGTTTAGCAATGCACATACCATAACACTTTGGGAACATGTAGCTGGTCAATACTGCAAGGCTCCAGCAGATGTGTCCAGACACCGGAACCATGACCTGAGCATCCCAAACACATGCTCTATTATATGTCTGGCATGTGCGTGTACCTCATTATGGCGTTGTTGTTCAGGTGTGTGTGCATTTCTGATGGGTGTCAACAGCCACAGCTCCAGTGTGTACCCAGCATCTCCCACTAGGTGGCCATAGGCGATGTCCCCATTGGCAAATCTCTGGTACAGCTGCATCAGATGCCATATATGGGAATCATCAAAGCTTCCAGGGCAGTCTGCACACACATTCAGTATAATGCCATGGTGAAATCATGTTATGTTTTATGTTTCCAGTGTTCAAATGCATTTTATATTTGTTATGTCGTTGCCTATATGTTTTTATTGTGCTTGTTTCCTTAACAGCATGATGATGTCATTCATTAAGAGATTTTAAAAAAGGGGGCATTTACTAACTGCTTTTATGTCTGATGAAGCGTTATGTGATAACGCGAAAGCGCTTACTCCTCACTGCAGTTTGTTTTTTCGTTTTTAATAAACGTGGATTTTATCTGATTGGAAGAACTTCCTGGATTTTTTGGAGCTACTGAAGCTGATGTTATAGCCTATGGTGCACTCATTTGTTTTTGCCTATATTTTATCTACTTTAATTTGAGTGCTTTACTCGGTGGCGTTGTTTCTTTCTCATTTACTGTCTTATTTCTACACCTCCACCGAGACATGGCTGTCAAGCTAAATGAACGTGGATATGAATTTAGTGCCGTTGAGTCCTTTAACTTGGATGGCATAGTTGACATTAATGTCAACCCATTACTAAAATTGACTGCTACCGATTTGAATGATACCAGCGACACGGCACAATCTTTTAAGAACAATATGGAGGTAACTTTAATGACTAGAAAACTTGAAGGCAGGCTCCACAAGTTAAGGAACATACAGTGGCAAAAACTCCATATGGAAGCCTGCCTTAAGTTTAAATTAGTCCCGAGAGGGCTAAGAGTGCTTAAAATGCCGACTTTCGGCGATTCCAACAAGGAACTTCTCGCTAGATGGCAAAGATGTAATATCGAAACAAGTTTTTCCTATATACGCATCTTAATTGAACATTACGATGCTGTTATTTGTGATCTAAGAAAGGAGATCAAGACATTGCAATTTGAACTAACTGAGATTCTCAATATTGAACAACTCAATGTTCTATACAATGATTTACAACACATGGTTTCGGCCTTAGACATTAAGTGTTTGCAAGATAAGAGGCGTAAATTAGAAAGAGATTTCTTTGATTTCAGCAAGTCCCAGGTTTTTTCCTGGCCTAGGGACAATTTACGCTCACGGACTGTACATCCACACAGGAATTCTGATAAGGCACAGGAGTTATCTATGGGGACTGAGCAACCATGCAGTTTGATCTTGGACACACCCCCTGTGCCTACGTCTACAAACAACGTTACCCATGTGAACTCGAACACACTTTCCGTTACAGAGGGGAACGACCATACCATGATTTCTCGTTCTAGTGTCCCTATTACAGAGATATCCAACTGCCCAGTGACTTCCCATTCTAATACGATGGTCATAGAGGCACAGGTTCACGTTGATTCGAATGTTGATTCGAATGTTGACGCGAATACGCATTCTTCTGTTGATAATTCATCTAAGAACACAGGACGAGACGTACGGAGAAAACAGCTTCCTATCGATTCATTTGTGAATCCAGCTGAGGACAATTTGTTTGGCATTGGGGAAGGTTTGCCTTCTTTTCCTTTACCATACCGACCACACGAGACAAGGACTTGGTCTCCTCAAGCACGTGCCATGAAAAGGAAAAATACAGAGGACAATACGCTGTCGACGAAGAAGGTATGGAAATCATAAATTCCATTGACTCTAACCTTTTGAATCATAAGACTTGTGCCAATGAATTGGTTATTAATATATCCAGCTATGAGCTCAATGCCTTTGAATTGTCTGTCCTTAATAAAGGACTAGGTTTTATTCCTTCTAGCTGCAATGATGCCACTGACATCATTGTGGATGTCAAGTTGTTTACTAGGAATTTGAGCTTAAAGTTATTATTTGGGCAACAAGATCAGCATAATTCCAATATTCAAATGCCCTTTAAGAAACCTTCTACGTTCATTCCACAACAACATCCGCTTTTAGAAGCATTTGAGCAGGCTGTTGAGAAGGACTTGTTTAAACTATATAATGACACTAGTGTTAAATCTTGTTTTTATAATTTAACATTGAATGAAAAATTGGCTCTTGACAGCTTGAAGAATAATAGTTCTATTACCATCAGACAAGCTGACAAAGGGGGTGCCATCATTGTGATGGATCACTCTTGTTACTCTGATAAAATGTTGTCTATGCTCTCTGACAATGAGACATATTTGCCTCTTCCTACTTACAGATTGAACAACCTCATAAAAAATTTACAGTCTATACTTTATGACCTAATGTTGACAGGCACTATAGACAATGAACTGTATTTTTATTTTTTAGTAGACAAACCTTTGGTTCCATCTTTCAGGGGCCTTCCCAAGATACATAAGGTCGCTGTAGATCCACCTCTACGCCCCATTGTATCTAGTAGGGGTTGGCTTACCGAACCCTTGTCTATTTATCTTGATAAAATGCTTAAACCCATTGTATCTCAAGTTGATTACATCTTAAGTGATACATCTGGCTTCCTAAATAATCTGGCCAAGTTTATTGACACATTTGGTTTTGATCATAATGACATATTGGTTACTCTTGATGTCAAATCTCTTTTTTCGTCCATTCCAAATGACAAAGGTTTGGACTCTATTAGAGCTATGTTGTCACGTAGTAATGTAGGATCTCATTTGATAGATAGATTTATCTCATTACTCGAATTAGTTCTTGAGAATAATGTTCTGTGTTATCAGAACAAGTATTTTTTACAAACCAAGGGAGTAGCGATGGGTACCCCATGTGCCAACGCCTATGCCAACTTGGTGTTGGCACAATGGGAATACTCATTTGTATTCAACAGTGATCTAGACCATTCGAGCCATCTGAAGTTCTACAACAGATTTGTAGATGATGTGTTCCTTTTGTGGGGGGGGCAATGAGGAACAACTTTTAGATTTTGTCCAGTATATCAATGCCTCAACCGAGTTTCTGAGTTTTGATTGTTCCCATTCCATGAATCAGATTGAGTTTTTGGATGTTAAAATCATTAAAAACAGAGATGGTTTTGATACTGAACTTCATAGGAAATCTTGTTGGAGGAACAATCTGTTGCATCGTGGAAGTATGCATCCCCAACATATCTACAAGAATATTGTTAGAAATCAAACTACCAGGATTTCCAAGTTAACATCCAACCAGTTAACTTATCAGAACCATAGAAAGTGTTTGGCCAGTGATTTTATATCTAGGGGATATGATGCGAAATTTGTTCATAATGCTATCTGTGAAGGTGATTCTTATAGAAACAAACAGGGAGCTCCATTGATTAAAACAAGTCACATCAATACCACTTTTTCCAATACTAGGAACACATCGAACATTAACAGGATTGTTATACCTTACACCAATAGAAATAGTCACATTATGAGCATTTTACATAGACACTGGAACATTCTTTTGTTAGATGAGAAAATTGGCTCCTTGGTTGACACTAGACCGAGAGTGGCATATAAGAACATGCTTTCACTCAACAGATTGCTTTGTTATGACAAGACACCTATTCAGACTCATAAGAGTCGTAAACCTGGTACTTTTGCATGTCACACATGCAATCAATGCAAACATATAGCTAACACCAATACTTTTACACATCCTGAGACCAATAGGACTTACACATTCAAACATTATGCCAGTTGCAAGTCCATCAACTTAGTATACCTAGCAGTTTGTCAATCCTGTCAAATGTTTTACGTGGGGATGACAACTAGGTCATTACGTGAGCGGGTTAGGGAGCATGTATATGCTATAACCAAAGGGAATGTTTTAAATGCACTGGCCAAACATATTGGGGAACAAGGGGACACTCATCATTTTAAGTTCTTGGTTCTTGAATTGATACCTGTGGATGGTAGATTGGGTAACATTAAGAACAGAATTGAAGAAAGAGAAAGTAAATGGATCCTAAAACTACAAGCCCATAGATTTGGGCTTAATGATAGGTTCACAATTAAGCCATTCTTAGCCTCTAGACCTTTGAATCATTGAGTTTTAGTATAACAATTATGGTGAAATCATGTTATGTTTTATGTTTCCAGTGTTCAAATGCATTTTATATTTGTTATGTCGTTGCCTATATGTTTTTATTGTGCTTGTTTCCTTAAGAGCATGATGATGTCATTCATTAAGAGATTTTAAAAAGGGGGGCATTTACTAACTGCTTTTATGTCTGATGAAGCGTTATGTGATAACGCGAAAGCACTTACTCCTCACTGCAGTTTGTTTTTTCGTTTTTAATAAACGTGGATTTTATCTGATTGGAAGAACTTCCTGGATTTTTTGGAGCTACTGAAGCTGATGTTATAGCCTATGGTGCACTCATTTGTTTTTGCCTATATTTTATCTACTTTAATTTGAGTGCTTTACTCGGTGGCGTTGTTTCTTTCTCATAATGCCCTGGGTATCACATATGACCTAGCAGTTGATGGAGGGGATGGCCTTGCGGTTGATGTAGGCCCTACCCTGCTCACCAGGTGGTGCTTTGATGCATATGTGCATGCAGTCTATAGCACCCACTACCCCAGGGTATTCTGCTATTTGGTGGAAGAGATGCATATTGCTGGCCAACACCTCACAGGTGTTGAGGAAATATACGTTCTCATTGGCATGTGCTGACATGGCATCCAGGAACTGGTGGAATATTCTGGATGCTGATGCCTTTGAGATCCCCATGATATCCCCAGTTGTGTTTTGGGAGGTACCTGTGGCTAGTATACCTAGGCCAGCACATACCTTGGTATCCACTGGGATGGGTTTCCCTCGGTCAGTGTGGTGTGACAGGCGTGGCTGGCACAGCTCAACACATTGCTGTAGGAGGTCTCTGTCCACCCTATAGCGCTCCACTATCTCCAGCTCATGTAGCCTCTGGTAGGTTACCCTGGGTCTGTACACTCTTCTCCGTCTCCTCACTGTGGGTTGTTCGGCAGCATTCACATGCTCACCACTCTCAGCCTCTTGCACATGTTGTTCTATGTTGCCTGCTGCAGCCCTTCTTATTTTGTAGGTTTGTTATTTAAAAGTTCCCCGCTTGTATATACCGGTGGTGTAGAGTGTGGGAAAAACCCGAGTGGAAGGTGTTTGCTTAGATTATAGTAGTGTTCTGGGCTGGACTGGGTTGGTCTGCTGCATGTGTAATTGGCTGAATCTGATACATTTCACCTGCCAGCTAAGCTAGTTCTCCTTGAGTACCTTCCTACTGCTGTTTTCCCTTCCCATTGCCTTCCTGTTTAAGCCTGTGTGCACACTGCACAAAGTGCGCAAATGTGCACACTGCTGCTATTTCCTGGTTTAACTTCTTTTTTTTTCCTGTATGACCTGGTGCATGCCTCGCACACCTGCTTAGGCTGTGTAAAGAGTACTAGGCAGGTTTAGACACCCCCCCCCTAGCTTAGCTGTGCTTAGCTAGCTGTAACCCCGAGCCACAGGCCTCCAATCTGCTTGCAGTATGCCTGACACACACCCCCATGATGTCACCTACCTCCTAGGCTTGCACCCATCTATTCATACTCTTACACTGTTGGGACCTGCCTCACATCCTGGGGAAAACTGGTATTCACTATCCTTCCCCTCATTTGCATAGGATTGCCTGCTAATGCATAGTTATAGGTCTCACACTGAGCCTCCCCCCTTAGCAACCACTACTCACTGGCCATGTTGTCTTCTGCCTGCCATTGACTTGCATGGCAGAATACTGATTTTAGTTAGAATGCTTAATTTATGTTCGTTTTGTTATTTTCCTCCGATCCCGGTTGCGAACCACTGCCCTACGCTTAAACAGCCAGGATCGGCTAATAGGAATTAAAAGTTGATTTTTTTAATTTTTAAACTGTTTGCAATACCAATTGGCTTATACTTAGCCATTGGCATGCTTACTACATGATATGCAGCCTTTATTTGGGGCTGTCATAGCTCCGTTTTGGATTTTGCAGACATGGACTCGGTTACTAACCGAGTACATTTTTACTGATTGCACTAGCCCTGCATGGACAGTCACAAGCTTCCTGAATCGCAAATTCACCTAATTTGCATGGATTTCTCCTGCAAATGGGATGATTTGCATACAAGGGCTTTGTCCGTGCAGGATAAGTGCAGAAGCGCTCGTGCACAACCCTGCAGGCTGTTCCTGGATCGCACGGAGGACATATTGCCTGCTTGGGCTCCTGCACCAATCTTGCATGCCGTGCAAGCTTTTGAGAATCTGGGGGAATGTCTTATCGCCTTTATCTGTATTGTATAATTTTCATGTAACTTTATTTTATTGTATAATTTTCATGTATTTTAATTTAAAAAAAATGTTATTCTCAGCAATACTATAATTTGTAGCTTTTCTCCCCGGGCCTCCATCGAAAATGGGCTTTCACTGGCACAGTGGACTTTCCCAGTAATCAAATGCCAATAAATATATAGATTCATAGATTAGTACTAAACTAACTGCCCTTGTGGGCCACTGTAAGCCTAGCCAATTATCCCTTGTGAGACTCAAACCCTGCACCTTGTGTTTGTAAGGCAAACACCTTACCCATTAGGCCACCCATATAAATATATAAATATCTGTCACTTTAATTAAAGTAGATTAGGTTCATAGGAAAATACTAGGTTTACTACCCAGAACAGCCCTTTTAAGTCTAACCAAGGTTAGATTCAAACCCTTTACTCTGTATTTATGAGGTGAATCCCTTAACTATTATGCTAAACCAGCCCATAACATTACAGAGTCTGCATACACAGATTGGAGGACCTGAAATTCAAACATACAGCTCTCAGCTTTGTTCACATGCTACCCCTGACACCTACTTGCCTAGCTAATCCATCCATTGAAATATTTTATACGCAGATAATTTGACCTTCTGGCTGGGATTCATAGACAAGTGCTGTGCATCTGTATAGCACTAGTCTTTGAGGACGTTATGTGAAGCACTACACCGTTAATCAGAAATGTGTTAGGCAGTGGATGGTTGTGTATGGAATAAAGGAAAAAGGGCAAGTCACAGATGAAGACAGGCAAACACAGAAGAAAGGCACAGATAGGATAGTAAACACATAAAAGGTGAGGAGTACAGTTAATGGATGCATAGATGTAGAGGACATAAAAATGGTGATATGGAGGGATGGACAAAGAACAAGTAATTGGGAATGATTTCTAAGGGAGGGAAAACAACAGGGAGGCAATAGGGTGGAGTCTTGGCACAGATGGCTACCAATCTAGTCCAGAGGGCAACAGACATGGGCATCTCTTATGTGAGTGGCTAATGGTATGGGCAGATTGTTTGTCTTGATGTCTAGTGGTTGGGGACTGCTGGTTGCTTGAAACTATCAGACATGCTTGTAGGTGCACAATGTTCCCAGTGCAGGTATATAACTGCATATACACTTTAGTAGTAACCAGCCTCAACAGTCCATGCTGGGAGACACCCTCTCCACTTTCATGAGAGGAGTCCTAACACCTTGAGAGACAGACATGGAGGGCACCAGTGATTCCTTCATTCAGGAATCAACACCCCCTGTGGAGAGCCAAACTTGGAAGTCAGTGTTGACTTGATCCAGAACCAGATCCACAGGCTGGTGTAGACTGAAGTGATCTAGACCATTCCTACTCCTTTTCACAACTGGATCTGTAGCTGCAAAAAAAAAAAAAATCAACAAAAGCTATATTTATTTATTTATTTATTTATTTATTTATTTATTTATTGACTGGGAAAGTCTGACTGGAACAAGAGCCCATTTTCAGCAGAGGCCCAGGGAGAAAAGCTCCACAAGCACATTATGATTGCACAGTATGTTACAAGAATTTAGAGAATTTACAGAAGTTACAGTAAAATACAGTACAATATAACAAAATGAGAAACAGACTAATAAATTGTGGGAAGTTACAATATCAGAGAGAAAGAGTAATTTACTATATATATATATATATATATATATATATATATATATATATATAATTATATATATATATATTATACACACACACACACACACACACACACACACACACATGCAGTTTTTTTTTGTAAATATTGAAACAGGTTGAAAGTTAGTAAAGGAAAAGATGACTAGAGGGGTAGTGTTAGGCTGAAACTATTAAAAAAGGGAAATGCAAATTACTAATGGTGTAGTTTTAAAGGGGTGAGGAATTAGAATGATAGTGAAGGTTAGTGAGATTTATAGTAAGAACAGAGTTGTTTAAAATAACTTTTGAGTAAATTCCTTATGTGAAAGCATCAGTTCTGATGTGAACTGCACTGCTCAGCACACATACAAACCCCACTGCCTGAAAAGGCTATCTCACCTTCTGTGCCAAACAGCCATGTTCAGTTGCCTCACCTCCACTTCTGGAAAATAAAGTACATACTTTTTAAGTACATATCTGAAACAGTTAAGACACTAGAAGACAGAGATGCTGAAACAAAAAAAATAAAGTACATTTCTAGCTCCATCTCCCAAAACCTCTGCCTCCCATTGGTGAAGCAGGTTGAAATGACACCAGTTCTGGTCACTATAAAGATACCTCCATTGTTCATCAGAATTGATGATGCCAGTGGATTGGTCAACATTCATACCAGCTCATGTCAGGTGTCCAGTTTCGTCAGGTGCTCCATAAACTTCTTGTACAAGAAGAACAGAAAAATCTTGCTGTCCCTGACATGCCATGCTGGAACCCTGCATTTATCAGTTCCTAAAGTAGCCATGGCCACTCAGGCAAGTTAGTGGATGCAAGTTTGTGACTTCCATGTTGCATTGCTTCAAACTGCACTACAGCACTGAGCACATACAAATACAATCTGCCATATGTTATGCACAAGCATGCAGTCAACATGCTTTGTGTTCACTGCAATGTGCATAGCTCATGCCAGTATGCTTGGAGAGTGCATTGTGCACCAGCAACAATTCACAGGCAGTGGCCATAACTGGCTTATTTGTATGGCCACTAATCCAACTGCCCATTGTTAGCACAGTTCCACTTACAGCTATACAAGTCTGAAACAGGGGCTTGGAACATCACAGATTATTTGGTAAAGTATGTCAACAACAACAACAACAGATGCTATGATGGATGCCAGAGAGAGAGAACCAGGCAAATGTCATGGTGTATGTGTAACTGGAAGTGGGAGTGTGAAAGTTTGTTGAATGATTATGATTCAACAGAAGGCAGCAAAAACACTGAATCACTGAAAGCCACTTTCAACAAACGTGTATTATCATAATTTCTTCACTGATTTGTGACCATAGAGTCGATATGTATATGAGTTAGAGGAGTGGGGTGTTTCCAGGGCACAGGGGGCAGTTCTGGGGTGAAAATAAAGATTGAAATCATACTCTGTAAAAATGGCGTTCATCAAATTTCATTCATACATTTGTCCATCAAAGAATATTACCTTTATGGATAATCATGAATTCCTGGAAACTTTTGACAGTGGCCCAGCACAGTACAATTTGACTGTGACTTGGGAAGTTTAAACCATGGAGGGGGCATGTCATAATGAGTGTGGGGTTCCAGGACATATGTTGAGGCATGGATGCATTACATAAATTGGAGATGACACTGTGCATATAATCTAGTTGCAGCTGGTAACTAGCTTTAAAAAAAGGGTAGAATGTGGCCATATTTATGTACGTTCCACAGTGTTCCATACAAATTCACTGAATGGCATGTATTTCCCATAGGTATAGATGTACTGGCATGATCACTCAAAGATGGTAATGGCTTGAAATGTTTACTACTAAGGAGATTAAAGTAGTGCTCTATACCATGCATACACATGGCATGCACTTCCTGTGCAACTGTGTTAAACAGAAACATTATTGGGACTGGATTTGGCAGGGACAGCCATAATAAGTCTCTACAATGGGTGCTGTAAAGTGTTACTGTTATTGTACTATGTGCAAAGGAAAGTAACAGGACATTGTAACAAAAAGTGTATGGCCCACCAACATAGAAGTGGATCATTGAAGCTGAGGAGCTTTTGAAGTCACTTGTGCATGGGGGAGTGACTCCTCATACCTGTGTGTACTTGGATGTGGGTGCTGGGCTGGCAACAACCACACATGTGTCAGTATATGTGCACACCACCTCAGGGGTTGCACAAGGGGTGGTGCTGTTAGTACTATGGCATGCAGAATTAGTCACTGGATGTGCAAGTCAGCGATCCAGGCAAAGATGGATGCTAACCATGGCATTGAGGAGATGGTGAGTGTGTTGTGTGGATTGCAGGATGATGTGCACCAAATATACAGTGACACAGAGCAAACAGTGATGTCACCGGTGACAAATATTTATTATTTATTTGCTGTTTGTTAACCTGGTAACTGAAATCGTTTGAAAACTCTTTTTAGTCATGACTCAAGCCAAAGTCAATAGTTCAGATTATTAAAAACAAAACAGAGAATTTATGCATGACAATAACATAACAATTAATTGTTTGTATAGTTTTGGAATTTTAAATGATATGAGCCTAATTGACCATGACAAGATTAAACATTTATACGGGGCTCATTTCTTTGAATGTGCTAAGTTAACAGAAATTGTAAAACTTAAACCATGATTGATGAGAATAGTAAGAAAACAAGAATTAAACACTACTGGGGTAAAAAGTCAACTGCTTTCTATTACCCAGGATTACAGAATCTGCATTGAAAGCAAAAGATTAGGATACAGTTATGAATTTAGTGCAGGCTTTGCAATGTTGTGCTGCTAACCACAATCCCTGAAGCAATTACATGCCACTTCTTTATGGAGATGTTCAGAAAGGTCTTCTTTAAATGTCTGGAGGCTTTTTTTTTAATTTCAGATGGGAGTTTGTTCCAAAGGGCTATGTCTCCATAGGTGAAGGGTGGAGTGGCCGTACACGAGTAAGCCGAATTCTCATGGTACTCTGGCTAGAAATTAATTATTTGCATTTTGAATTCAGTGTTTTTATTATTAAAAAAAGCTCATGACTTGGTGGCTATGAGAATGCAAGTAATCTGTAATATATAAGTGGTTAGTCAGCTATGCTCACCATTCAAAACACCATCACAGTAGAATTCAACCCTAGAAATAGCCTGACTGAGAAGGAGTATATGCAAAGTATCCAGTTAGTTGGATACATTAAAAGATTTAGTGGCAAAAATACTCAATGATACAGCAACAACCAAGTTAGAAAATCAACTCCATCAACATATGTTGGAGGAACGCATCTCCTGACCTACCTACCTGGAGATAACACTGAACATTCAGGTGGTACAAGACAGAGAGAAACAACTCTACAGAAACAGTTTAGCATTATGACTTGGTTGATCTAAAACTTGAAGAGCTAGAAGATTATCAGAAAAGGAATAATCTAAAGCTTGCAGGCCTGCCAGAAGATGGGAGCAAGAGAATTTGGGTGGAAGACCACCTGTCTAAAGTGCTGAATGTGAGATTTGCACAACTGTTAATCACAGCAGGAGCTCACAGAGCCCTACAACCACCTCACCCTAACACATTTTTACTCAATCAGACAATTTTTAAACTTATTAAATGAGCAACAGAAAAAGAATCCTAAAGGGTGCTTGTGAAGTAAATCCATCTATTCTGGCTGGATATTAAGGATGCTTGTTTCATTCTGGTGGCATAGTGCAATGAAAGAAACAGACTGACTTTATTATATCAAGGTTCTTTGCCATGGAATGCTGTTCCCACCTCCTTTAAATACCCCACTGACCTGACACTGAGATGACAGGGTAAGGGCATATCCCTCACTACACTGGACGGCTCAAAAATTCCTGTCAGAGAATCTGTTAATAGATGTAACTCCCAAAGAAGCATTAAACAAAGGCAGGAATAGCATTTCCATGCATACTGCACATGTGGACAGGTCTAAAAAGATTACAGGCCCTGGCTAGTTTGCAGCAGTTCCTGTGACAAGGTCATTCAACACCTGCAGTCCTATTTCAATGGATCCTATGGAGCAGTAGATAAGGACAACAGCAGATAAGAAGCTGTTCCTATAACCACCAAGGGGTCAGAGGTACCAACCTCTAACTAAGCTGGAGTAGTTAAGAAGACTTGGATGATGTCAGAGAGGGTAATGCTGTGCCCCATTAAAGATGATAATACAGATGGGACAGGGAACATAGCAGTCAACACCTATCAGAGGAGATACATACCTTTATATCCCCGTATTCTAGGAATGCTAGCAGACAGAATTATTGGTTAGTGTCTGACAGGAGTGGAGCAGTCAGACATAATACCTACATAATTATCAGACCATGAAACAGTTGTCAACAATTTAGTTTAAACCAGGAGAAAGGGAATTCAAACACTGAAGGATGAACCAGATAATATTAAAAGACAAAGGAATGATAGCTGTCATAGGAAAAGGTATTGACTATTGTATATGAATCAATTTGCTACATTAATTCCATTGTTTGTGTGGTGGGACTCTAAAACTAACAATTCAGAGTCTGTGCAAGTAGGCCAAAGCCTGTTCTTAAACAGAATGGAATTCAAAGTTGCTTGTCTAGAAAGTGAAGTAAGGGAAGCATTTGAGCATAAGAAGCAGAGATTTAGGAAGAAAGAATCCCTGAAGGAGTCCAAATGGCCCATAAATAACTGGAGGAAGCTAAATTAAAAGTACAGCTATACCTTAAAGGAGTTGCCACAAATTCTTGGGTAATTGGGAATATGCCAGGGAAATTTTTAACCTATAGTCTAAAAAATAGGAGGCAAAAGGGTTTAATTCATTCTGTAAGCAGGACTCATTGACGTCCCAAAATATCAAGTCAGCTAGGCAATAATGAAGTCTTCTAAGACATTCTGTCAAACTTATTTATGGACCCTCTACATAGTGAGAGCTGCTGGTTATTCAGAGAATGCCAACTTATACAGATGGCTAAACTCCCAGCATCACTCTGTATCCAATGTAATGTTTTCTCAGTCCCAGTTCTAGAAACAGAAGTTGAAGGGTTACTCAAATGCTCCTCAATGCTCCTCCAATGGCAGGGCACCTGGGCCAGATGATCTGTACATTGAATTTTTCCAGCTACTGGAAAAAAAAAACAAATTCCCTAATAAAGTTGCATTCCAGTGCCTTTCGTTTACCTTGCTACTGTTTTTTCTCCTGTTCTTTGAGTCTGTCCCAGCCCCTACTTAGACATTAAGCTAAACTTTTTTGAAATTCTAACCATAGCACTAGAGCACTTTGAATTTTTCTGTACCTTCCCACACTTATCTATGTTGTTTTAAAAGGCTGTGTCCCTGGCTTCCACCCTTATGGTAATCTGACTTCCAATATCCCTCCTTCCTTTCTTTTATTGCTATTGTCTTTTGTGTAACCTATTTAAGTACTTTCCCACCCACTATTTTCCATAAATCCATAATACTAAGTGCCCATCCACCAACCAGTACTGCACTTGAGTAGACCTCCAGTACTACAAATTGTCTCCTGCTCATTTTCCCAGAACTCTTGTTTTGCACTTCATTTAGCACTTTAGAATGCTACTGCTTTATTTTTGCTTTATTTGTTGATTTTCCCTTTAAATCATTCCAAGAGTCCCTAATAATTGAAATTGCCTAGTCAATGTAATTGGTTAAAGTTGTGTTGATGTAGCATTACGATCACAAGCAATCTTTCTTTGTGTCTTTACATTAAGAGGTTAGTAGTACCTTGTAGAGACTCAGCTACCCACAAAGTAAATGTTATATGTAAAATTACCCTTAGAACTGAAACCTGTAACTTACTGTGGCTAAAACAAAGTAGAGACAAACTTAGAGAAGCTAGTTTGCACACTAAGCAACACTACTATCAAATCTTAGCACAGTATAACCTAGTCTAGTGCCAAAGCCAAGTGATGACCTAAGGGGATCTCTGCATAACCCAGTCCACAACCTATAGTAGCCCACCCAATTACAGGTCCAGACAGTATGAATTTGCAATTTCCAAATGTCTCCATAGCCAGCAAGGGAGATATGGGCATCCTGAGATATTGTAGGAATTGTCTTATGTTCACAGACAAGCTTTTAATCCTTAAAAAAAAAACAAACACAGTGTGGGACAAATGCACATGCATAATTTCACTGGAGGCAAAAATCTTGAATGCAAACAAGATTGTCAATCACACACTCGATACATGCACCACACATAGTGTCCACCACACACATACACCCACTTGTGCTGAGGCACTAAAAAGCAATCTTCCCAAACCTCAAAGACCTCCTAAGCCTATAAAAGGTAACACCTATCCTCAGCAATTTCTGAAGCACTCACCAAACGCAATACCAAACACCACACATATATACCTACACCCAATAGGGCCCCAAAAGCAGAACCCATAAGGCAAGCAAGTACATTACCCAGGACTCTTGTCATAGTGGCCTCCATTGTACAGCACACAGATGCCCCAGTCACCAAATGAACAAAGAGAAGATAACAGTTGTTTATCTGAAGCCAGAAACTGCCAAGTTATGCATGAACTTAAGTCACTACACCACATGTACCAGTATGATTCTATCATAGTCCATGTGGGTATTAATGATCTGAGATGTACTTCCCTGGACTGTGTGAAAAGAGACATAGCTGATCTATCTGAATATGTGCCTAAAGCAGGTATGTGCAAACTAGGAGCCAAAGTCAAGTCCCCAAATGATGTGGACATCCAACAGAAGGGCCTCACTGAGACAGATGCCTGGTGTCAGAGCCATGACCATGGCCTCATGCTCAATGCCAAAAAGTGCAGTGTCATCCCCTTTGGTAAAAACTCTGTACCCATGAACTAACACATAGACAGCAATCTACTTAACACCAAATGTGTGATAAGAGACCTTGGGACCCAGGTGGACAGTAGTCTCTCCTTTGATAGTCACATTGCCACAGTAGTCAGGAAGTCCTTATACATGGCACAGCTCCTAATAAAAGGGTTCTCATCCAGGAAAAAAGAGGTCATTGTTCCCCTCTACTCCTCACTCATTAGACCCATTATAGAGTACAACACCCCTTTTGGAATGTACCTCACAAGACATCTGCAGCAGCTGGAAAGGCCACAGAAGTACCTCACAAAGAGGATTATTGGCCACAAATAAATGTCCTACACTGATCGCCACAAAAAATTCCAGTTTTACTCTATAGCATATCGCCTACTCCAAGGTGATCTCTGCCTAACATATAAAGCTATGTCAAACCCAGAGCTGTTGGACATGCTACACCTAAAGAAATCCCAATCCCTCCGAGCTACACGCTCTAGGGACCTAAACCTTGTCACCACAATAAACAGGACACGCTGGAGGGATAAATTCCTGTCCCAGAGACTTCCTATACTCTGGAACAAGCTACCCATCTATGTCAAGCAAAGTTCTTCATTAGCACTCTTCAAGAAAAATCTTGATGAGTGGATGGGAAATAGGAAATACACCCCGAGGATCACTTCTGCTTCTCTGATGGACAGTGGCACAGGAAAATAACTTTCTTGGGTGGCGTAAGCTATGGAACCTTGCTGGCTAGGCTTACGTAGGCCCTTGGGTCAATAGCCTAGTACCTACCTATGAACCTATGAACCACATTCTTTCTTTAGCAAGGATGATGCTTCAGTGTGAACAAAATATGGTTGACTTCAGTAATTGGCTTAGATTCTGGTGTCTTTTCAGGAGGATTCAATGATCTGCACCTGTCTCCCGTAGGCTATCAGATATTGGCAGAAATTTTATGTACCCCTTAACAGCCTTTTTTAGGCAATGTTAAATTGACTACTGACAATAGCAAATAAAACCCACAGAAAATTAAAGGTGTTATGCTCAATGCTAGGAGCCTAAACAAGAAACTGTATACCCTGCAAATTCTCCTCACTCTGAAGAATATAGACATCTGTGCCATTACTGAGACATGGTTAAATCCAGTGAAAATACTCCAGAAGCACAAGACATTGGTGCCTTCCATGCATTTAGACCATCAGCTGCACAGACAGCAACAAAAGGTGGAAGAATGTCAGTCTATAATAGCAATGAGCATAACTCTAGATTTGTTAAACAGGACAATGGCTGGTAATTTATCCACATGCAAAAAAACACAGAAAAAATCCCAGACCATATCCTAGCCTGTAACTCGCCCTCTATGTCCCTAGAATCCCATAGCTTGTACTTAGAACTACCGGAGACACTCACTACTAACCTAAATATCCTATTTATGAGAGACTTTAACTACCACTCTATAGACTGGGAAACATACGCTACCCTATACTTGCAAGCATGATTCCAGGACTTTATTAACACAAACACTCCTGACCAGATGTTTAAAAATATTGGACCTTGTATTCACCAATATGGGAGTGCACTGCAACTACCCACATCCACTCCCCAGTATCACATCCTCACTGGTGAGGTCAGACTACAAAGCCTCCTTTGAAATAAAAATCAGCTCAGTAACACTAGCAAACTTGTAACAGTTAGGAACTATTCCAAAGCAAACTACATCCTATTAAGCAATAGTTTATCAAAATTAAGTGACCCTCTCAATCTCCAGTTCACAGCACCTATGACGAATTGTTCAGAGAGACCCTGTACAACCAAGTAAATGGTTGTATAGAGGCTGCTGTACCTACTAGAAGTAAACCCAAAATAAACTTTAGAAACAAACCACAGTGCTGAAATCTTAACCTTAACTAGGAATATAACAAAAGAAAAAAAGTCATGGCTAAAATCAGGTAGAGCAACTTCCGTAGTGATAGGAGGTCTCTTGTTAAACTAAACAGGAAACTAAGAGGCCAATTTAAGCCCAATAGGGCCGATTACAAGGTCAAGTCTCACAGGCCAAAGACAACCACAAGACCTTGGATAGTTATGTCTGAAACCTCAAATATAGCACACATTAATGTGCCATACTGGTTGTCGATGGTGCCACTTTCACTGAACATGGTGACACAGTGAATTTGTTGGCTGACAAATTCAGCTGAAACTTCAACACCCTCTCCCTCCCATGCCTACCACATGAAATACCTACATGAATAACACTCTCAACTATTAATAGGGAGGTCCTGTTGGTGCTTGCTAATGACAAAAACACAGTCTCAGTAGATCCTGGCAATGTCCCAGGATGCCTTCTAAATGCCTTGAAACATGACCTATGAGGGCCACTTGAGCCACTTTTCAACTATAGCCTCAAAACAGGCTTTGTACCATGAGAATGGAGGACTGAAATGATTATCCCACTTCACAAGGGTGGACCATCAACAGACCCTGGAAACTATAGACCTATTAGTTTGACTAGTCTAATATGCAAAGCCATGAAACAAATTATCATGGAAATGATCAACAAAGACATAGGTAATCTTCAACCAATGGACCTAACAGAGTTTGGCTTGGTCAAGGGAAGGTCATTCTTACTAAACCTGGTGGACTTCGTTGAAAATGTCATCAAGCAATGGATGAGGAGTAAACAGTGCACACCACCTAGCTGGACCTGGCTAAGGCATTCACTACAATACTCCACTTGGGTATAGTTGACAAACTCCCTAAACTGGGGATAAACTCCTACATAATTTACTGGATTGCCAGCTTGCTCACAGAAAGGACCAAGGAAGCCAGGATTGGTGAGACCACCTCCACTGAAAGAGCAGCCACCAGTGGGTTACCTCAGGGCTCTGTGCTGGGACTACTGCTATTCAGCATCTACTTCTCGTAGGTAAAGGCTAATGTCAAGGGCCTTTGGCTGACCAAGTTCTCAGATGCCTGCAAATTGGCAGCTATCATAGATTCCCCCATGTCACAAACATCTTACACAAGGGTCTAACATAGGCAATTGACTGGTGCCGAAGCCACAGATTAAAATTTGATGCCAAAAAATGCATTATAGTGCCTTTTGGGAAAACTGGCACCCAGGTTAATTACTCCATCAATAATGCCTAAGAGTTGACTTAGTAGTCAGGGATCTGGGAACATTATGTAGACAGTAATATGGCCTTTGACAAACATGTGACCATGACAGTAAGAAAATCATTCTATGTCACCCAACTTATAAGTAAGAGCATGGCATCCATCTCTAAGGAAGTTATAGTGCCACTTTATTTGGCCCTTATCAAACTCATCATTGATTGTAATATCCCCTTTGGCATGTACCTCACTACACATATGCAGCAGTTGGAATGCCCACATAGGTTCCTTACCAGGACAATCCAGGGTATAAATACATTGTCCTGTACAGATTGCCTTAAAGCCCTATCTCTTTACTCATTCTCTTACAGGTTACTGAGAGGCAATCTATGCCTGACATACAAGGCATCCTTGGATCCAGCTCTGATGGACTTTTCCACATCAACAAAATCAAAAGCATCAAAACCACTAGATCCAATGATTTAAATTTTGCTTGTGACATAAATAGGACATGTTGGAGAGACAAATACGTGCCTCATAGGATACCCATGTTCTGGAGCAGGCACCCATTTCTAATGGATGGGAAATTGGAAATTACCCCACATCTAGCCGCCATGTCTCTGATAGATGGAGGCAGGCAGTAATGCCAAAACTAAGATACTCCCCCTTCACATAACCTCTAGAAACTTCTTAAGTAACATACCTCCTCCTAATAAATGCCCATTGGGTTGGGTTACATGGCTAGGCTTATAAAGACCCCGCTGATCATTAGCCTAGTATATATCTATGAAACTATGACCAATGAACTCCTACTCATCCATTTCTAATATAGTGGTATTACCAAAACCTAGTAAGGACACCTTAAAACTCAAAACCCATCTCCTTTATCAATTATGATGTCAAAATATATGTCAGCTTCCTGGCAGGTTAGTTGATGGGACTATTCCCTCAAGTTATACTGTTAGTCATAGCCAGAGTCATGACAGACAAGGTTAGTTCAGATCATTTAAAAAACTTTAAGCACATATATATATATATATATATATATATATATATATATATATATATATATATATATGTGTGTGTGTAGGGATTAAAAAGAATACCTGAAACAGCTACAGAAATTATGGCGGACATCAAAAAAGCTTTTTATTCCATAAAGTTGGATTTTATTTAGAAAGTGGCATTTCTCCATTCAAAAAAAAAAAGAAAAGAAAGAAAACGCTTGATTCATTTCCCCTTGCAACGGTTCTTACCAATGCACATCTGTCCTCTTCCCACAAACTGTCTTGAGTTATCTGACAATGGTGCTCTGTATCCCTGTTCCTTTTCATATTGACAATAGAACTGGTTCCTATTACCAGATCGCAGACGCAATTTGTCAAATGTGTCTTGATCGAACTGAAAAGAGTGAAAAGGCAAAATAGCGACGTGGCTTTTCAGCGAATTCTTTCCCTTGGAAAGAATTCACTTGGTCGCTTTTGTTACTTTGCCATTTTCGGCACTGTAGTGTGATCTCGGAGTTGGTATATTTAAGTAGGGTGTGTGTGTGGGGGGCACAGCCCCCCATGTCAGGGGGTGTGGGGGCAAAGCCCCCCACATTATGTAATGTTTTAAAGTTTTTTTTTTTAATTTCGGAACTGAGGTTTCGACGTAAGCTTTCGCATTCATGGGGTCGATTATTTATCATTCGCTTTTTTAAGTGTGCGATAATATAATATAGACCCCAACAGAACCACTTAGTAGGATCTTTTATTTAGGAGGTCAGATTTTGGGGTGTGACCCGTACAACATGGTAAAAAAGGACTGTTTGTACAGATGGCAGTTTCATACTGTCACAGAGCTATATTCCAGACATTACTTCAGTCATGTCCCTGTTAAATGACATTGGGACATTTTCTGGCCTTTGGATAGATATGCCTAAAGGGGAGAGCTCTCCAGCAAACCAGATGGTATGCAGCTATGTACAAAGGTGAGGTTGAATGTTGCTTGAGTATAGAAGAGGAAGCAAGATGTTTCTTTTGAAAGTCTGTTGTGGTAGCTATAGATGGTAGGAATAAACAGATAAATTCACAGTTTACTCCTTCAGAACCTCACCACAATGTGACTAGATGAAGGCCAAGTCCTCTCTGAGAAAAATATGTAACAACTTTAAACATTTTTCTCTCTACTTGGTGAACTTTGGAGTAGGACACAAAACTTATGATTTCTAACCATACTCCTAGAATATCAGTTGACCCTGCATGTGTGCTTGAATATGTATAAAGTTAGGAGGATTATGTCAATTTATATGGCTTTTTATACCCAAGTTGTATTTAAACTGTAATTTTTTTCAGTGGTACGCTTGATAGAATTCAATATATCTGATAATGCATGATGATGCATTTAGAACTACTTTAATAAAGTTTTTTTTTATTTGGCAAAAAAATAAATTGCTGCCTCCATAGGTTCATTATGCAGAGACTACTCCAAGTCAGACTACACAGACTGTTGGCAAGGCATCATTATTGTCATTGATAAGCACATAGCCTGCAACCCCTGGTCATGGGTGTCCTCCAGACTTCTCCTCTGGCTCAACACCTGGGACACCTCATCAGGTTACACATACATTTCCCCATAGTTCTATCCCTTCCCTGTCACCTGTGGGAATACTACCTCCCAGGTCATGGGTGATGCCACTCATCAGACTAAATACATGGATTGCCCTGTTAGCATGCCTACAGAAAGTCCTGTAGTTCTACTCCATCTCTGCCATAGACTGCATCATGCCCTGACATTGACAAGGCAACACATAGTGGACACCATAAGAATTCACAATGTTGCATGTCTAGCCCACTGGATCATGTAATTCCCTGATTCACCACAACATCCCAGAATATGTAGTCATTTGGTTTACCTCAGCCCCATGTCACTCTTCCCTTCCATTTGTGCAAATGATGTATAGCATGGCAAGGCCATGCACTGCTCTGCATATAGTGAGTCTGATAATGCATGCAGTATTTTGTTCTGTGTTGTCTGTGTTGTGGCCTACAGTTGCAGACCAGACGTTGCCGCTTTGTCAGTGGTGCAATGTATTACTTTAATTTCTTCCTCAAATGTGGTATTGCAAGTGCATATTCATCCACTGACTCTCTACCCTGCTTTTCTAATGATTCTATAACTGGTATGGAAGTTCCAGTCATTATGTTTGCCTGCTTCTCCATTTGTTTGTGCAGTGCCATATAATTCTATGTTGTGGAGCATGATACACACAAGAATTACCTGCTGCATGTGTTTGGGAAACATTGCAGTACCCCTCCTGAGGTATGTAAATACTGGGAGTTTCCCTTCAGTACTAGTCCTAATACATACTCCACTATTGTTTGCATTTAGATGTGGACTATTTTATATGCTATTTTCTGCATGGTCAGGCAGTTGAGAAAGAGGATAATTAAACAGGGCTTTAGGGCATATCTGGAATCACTTGCAGCATACAACAAGCAACATATGATATGTACCCTACTCCCTGCTTGCATGACACCTACTTAGGGGGCGTATCCATATTCATCAAGGATACCCACACCTCCAGGTTAGTGGCACAGCACGATGCTTCAGAGATCATCCACGTGCAACAAACAATGGGCAAAACTGCAATTCAAATTGTAGCTTGCTACAGATCACTCACAATGTCCCAGGACCCCCATTCCGCATTTCTGGAAACACTGGGAAACATAAAGGTCCTACCAAACACTCTAATATTGGGTGATTTCAATTACCCAAACATTAACTGGGAGAACTACTCAAGTGCTAACTCCCTTGCCCAACATTTCCTAGAATTTATAAATTCAAATGCCCTGGATCAACTGGTCAACACTCCCATCAGAGGTGACAACATATTGGACATGGTCATCACCAACATGGGTGACCAGTGTTTCACACCGGAGAACAACCCCTCGCTGGTTATATATGACCATAAAACAAATCACTTTGGATATCCACATTCTGCCCCCACCCCCGGACAAAGAAACCATTGTGAAAAACTTTTCAAAAGCAAACTTTACGTTACTTAAGACCAAGGTGGAAAGTTTCAAAGCCCCCATGCTAAAGGATAACACTGTCCAAGCTGCAAAATCCTTTACTAATGCATTGTATGGGCACCTACAAGAATGCATGGATCATGCTACCCCAAGCAAAACCAAGACTCACTCCTCCAAGAAAAGGAAACCAGTCTGGTGGACCCCTACCATAAACAAACTATACAATAGATGGAGGAAACTAGTACAGAAAAGAGTAAAATCCCAAGAAGGGAAGACATCCCTGATCAGTATCAGTAAGAAACTACAATCCCTCATAAAATCAACCTTTGAAAGAAAAATTGCCAAGGACTTCTAAGATAACCACAAGGCATTATTTAGCTATGTCAAGAATCTAAGTGGCAATGCTCAGATCTGCTCAGAGTTAGTGCAGAATGGCGCAAAATACACTGAACCGACTGATATTGCAACATCCTGGCAGACAGGTTCAGTGCAAACTTCACCCCCCTCTCACCCCCAAAAGTGCCCATAACCATACCAGAAGAATGTAGATCCCCTGAAATCATACACACTCAGGTTAAAACAGCCATCTCCAAAGCCAAAAACACAGCATCAATGGGACCGGATGGTGTCCCAGGCTGCATCCTACATGAGTTCAAAGGTGAACTAACCCCTCACCTAAACACACTGTTCAAACTCAGCCTCTCTACAGGCTATATACCCATAGAGTGGCGCACAGCAAAAGTTATTCTGCTCCACAAAGATGTAGCCACAACAGACCCCAAGAACTATCGCCATATAAGCCTGACTAGCTTGGTCTGCAAGGCTATGGAGTGCATCATCATTGAACTCATTAACAGAGACATTGGGAACCTCCAAACACTGGACCATACCCAGTTCGGCTTTTTTAAGGGCAGATCATGCCTCCTAAACCTGGTGGACTTCTTTGAGACAGTTACCAAGGCTATAGACAAGTTAAAGGTGGTACACACAGCCTACCTAGACCTTGCAAAGGCCTTCAACATGATTCCCCATTTTGGTGCTATAGACAAGCTCACCAACCTGAACATAAACCCCTACGTCATAAGATGGGTTGCCAACTGGCTCATGGACAGAACCCACATGGTGAGAGTTGCAGGAGCTAGGTCCAACTCTAAACCAATTACAAGTGACATTTCCCAGGGCTCAGTCCTAGGACCCCTCCTGTTTGGCATATATTTCTCAGAGGTACAGGCAAGCACAGGAGGACTATGGCTGACCAAGTTTCCAGGCGACTGCAAACTAGGGGCTATAATTGACTCTCCAGCTGACACAGACATCCTCCAAAAGGGTCTCACTGAGATGGATACCTGGTGTCAAAATCATGGCCTTAAGCTAAATGCCAAAAAGTGCACAGTCATCCCCTTTGGAAAAAACAAAGTACCCACAAACTACCACATAGGTGGTAGTCCGCTAAATATGGAAGATGTAATAAGGGATCTGGGGACCCAAGTAGATAGTAATCTCTCCTTTGATAATCATATTGCCAAAGTGGTTAGAAAATCCTTCCATGTGGCCCACCTAATCGCAAAAGGGATCGCATCTAGATCTAAAGAGGTCATTGTGCCCCTCTACTCATCACTCATCAGACTCATCATAGAGTACAATGCCCCATTTGGGATGTACCTTACAAGACACCTGCAACAGCTGGAAAGACCACAGAAGTACCTCACTAAGAGGATCACTGGACTCAAACAGATGTCCTATGCAGCTCGACTGAAGAAACTCCAGCTGTGCTCAGTTGCATACCGCCTACTCAGAGGTGATCTCTGCCTGACATACAAGGCCATGTCCAACCCAGAACTGATGGACATGTTCCACCTAAAGAAAACCATATCCCATCGAGCCACATGCTCTAGGGATCTAAACATCACCACAACAATAAACAGGATGTGCTGGAGGGATAGATTCTTGTCCCAGAGACTTCCCATGCTTTGGAACAAGATTCCAGTCTACATTAGGCAGAGCTCCTCACTAACACTCTTCAAGAGGAACCTTGACGAGTGGATGGGAAACAGAAAGATTACCCCGGGGATCAATTCAGTGGCTCTGCTGGACAGAGGCACAGGGAACTAATCTAAGGGATGGTGAAAGTCAACACATTCTGGCTAGGCTTATAAATGCCTTCGGGCAGATAGCCTAGTACCTACCTATGAACTTATGAACCTATATACCTATCTAGCAAGCATGTATATGCACCTACCAGTCAGGTGGCCGTATTTTGGACATGTTCCAAATATGTGACTCATGACATTTCCATGTGGTACATGGACACAGTATAAATAGTGTCCTGGGAATTTTAGACCACCTGGAACCCCTTCATCTTCATATATTGCAAGCCCACTTTACCAGGTGGGTCCTTGATAGCAATATATGTTCAGTCTATGGCTACCAGGAAATGAGTTATGTCATAAAAAGCCTGCATGGCGTTGGTTTTCTCCTCTGTTGTCCTGGGAACCCAGACATGTTTCTCCAGATGTTGTACCATAATGTCAAGGAACTGGTTTAAGCTTGTGAGGCTGATGCTAGTAATATCTCTAACATGCCCCTTGTAGGTTGCTGGAAACCCCCTTTAACTAAAATGCTTAAGGCTGTGTATGCCTTTGTATCCAGAGAAATAGCCATACTGTGCATCCTCCTTGATTTCGCTTGTGAGCAACACAGTTGGATTAAGTCCCTGTCCACTCATGAAATGGTCCATAACTTGTTGGTCTGTGAGCTGATGGTATGTCAAGAGCTGTCTGTACCTCATCTGATGATGTTAATGGCTGCAATGCAGACATAGCTCTCAACCTCTTAGCACAAAAAATCTGGACAAAGCCAAAAATAATGGGGGGACAAAGCCCCAAAAATAAGGGCTAATTTTAAATATTGCTCTTATAAACTTAGAAAGTTGTTAGAATAAAAATTCTTCTTTTACTATGCATTTTCTGAAGGATATGAAGTCAGAAACTCAAATGCTTGTCATCATATAGTGAATACATTCCTCAGTGATTTGCCACAAAAAAACAGAAAACCACAAATTTTATGAGGACTAGACCACAAATATGAGTAAAAATCTGGACATTCTGCAAAAATCTGGACAGCTGAGAAGTATGAATGCAGAATACTTCAGGCACTAGATCCAACAGTTGCTCCATTCACATGCTGCTGCTGTGCTATTTCTGCAGAGATTCCTAGCATGGCTGCTATTGTATACCATGAGTCATAGCACTGACATTTTATGTCTCTGAATTATTCTCTCATTTTGGGTCCTTTCATTTGAATAATCCATCTGTCCCATATGAATGGGATTCTTCATTTACATGCCATTATGCAATCATTAGCATATTCTGCATACCATGTTATTTTGACCATTAAGCAACTATCTTTATCTTAGAATTGCCCAGACATTGCAAGTGGCTGCTACCCATGCTAGTTTGTGCATCACAATGTACTATGAATCCTAACCTTTACCATTTAAACAGATATTGCTTCTCATTTTTTTCTTTTAAATTTATGTAATGATATAGTTTAACATGAACAACAAAGCAGCAGTGCCTGTACAGCAGGCTTGCATATGAAAGAAACTACAAGGATTGGCCAACAAGGAATTTAACAGGAGTAACATATTAAACTTTTTTTTTTTAATTTTAATGGGTTCTGTGTTAATCCACCTTGAGAAACTATCTAATAAAATTAGCATTTGGCAGTTCATACAACCCCAAAAATATACACCTGTCTTATTTTACATGTGGCACATCTATCTTTAGAAGCTTGCAATTTGCTAGCTCAGAAACAATGCAGCTGTATGTTTACTTCTTCACTGCCACCCTGACAACAGCTTTAGCAAGTAGTTTGACTTTATTGTTAACCAGAATATGCATTCAGAGCACTTAACAAACTTGCAGGCTATTATGTCAAAAAAAGTTTATTTATTTATTTATTTGACATTTGTTTACCGGGAAAGTCCGACTGGGTATGAGCCTATTTTCAGCGGAGGCCTGGGAAGAAAAGCTCCACAGCACACAATAAGCAAAATATAAAGGCAAGCAATAAAGCTTACCATACATTATATATAAGGCAATAAGCAAAATATAAAGGAAAGTAATAAAGTTGACTATACATTATATACAAGGTAGAAGACAAAAAGTTCCTAATGTGCATATCATAAAAGCCATGCCCCCAGATTATCAAAAGCTTGCACGGAGTGCAAGATCGGTGCAGGAGCTCAAGCAGGCAATATGTCTGCCGTGCTATCCAGGAACAGCCTGCTGGGGTGTGCATGAGAGCTCCTGCACTAATCCTGCACGGATGAAGCCCTTGTATGCAAATCACCCTATTTGCAGGAGAAATCCATGCAAATGAGGTGATTTTGCGATCCAGGAAGCTTGAGATCATCTGTGCAGGACTAGTGCAATCAGCAGAAATGTACTTGGTTAGTAACTGAGTACATTTCTGCAAAATCCAAAATAGAGCTATGACAGCTCCAAATAAAATGGTCAAGTATAATGTCATTGGCATTGCAAACAATACAAAAAAATAACAAAAATCAACTTTTATTTTTTTCATCGCTGATCTCGGCTGTTTAAGAGTAGGCCAGCGGCGTGCAAATGGGATCGGGGGGCGGAGGGTAATAAAATAAACCTAAATTAAGCATTCTAACTAAAATCAGTATTCTGCCATGCAAGTCAATGGCAGGCAGAAGACAACCTGGCCAGTGAGTAGTGGCTGCTAAGGGGGGAGGCTCAGTATGAGACATGTAACTATGCATTAGCAGGCAATCCTATGCAAATGAGGGGAAGGATAGTGAATCCCAATTCTCCCCAGCATGTGAGTCAGGTCCCAACAGTGTAAGAATAGGAATAGCTTGGTGCAAGCCTAGGAGGTAGGTGACATCATGGGGGGTGTCAGGCATACTGTAAGCAGATTGGAGCCCTGTGGCTCAGGTTTGCTCATAGCTTAGCACAGCTAAGCTAGGGGGTGTGTCTAAACCTGCATAGCACTCTTTACAAAGCCTAAGCGGATGTGTGCACCGTGCCCCGGGTTTTACAGGAAGAAAACAAAAAGCTAAACCAGGAAATAACAGCACTGTGCACATTTGAGCACGGCGTGCACACGGGCTTAAACAGGGTGGCAATGGAAAGGGAAAACAGCAGTAGGAAGGTAATCAAGGAGAACTAGCATAGCTGGCAGGTGAAATTATCAGAATCAGCTAATTACACAGGCAGCAGACCAGTCCAGCCCAGAACACAACTATAAATTAAGCAAATACCTTCCCCTCTGTTTTTCCCATACTCTACATCACCAGTGTATACAAGTGGGGAAATTTTAACAAACAAACCTACAAAATGAGAAGGGCTGCAGCAGGCAACATAGAACAACATGTGCAAGAGGCTGAGCATGGTGAGGATGTGAATGCTGCCAAATAACCCACAGTGAGGAGACGGAGAAGAGTGTACAGACCCAGGGTAACCTACCAGAGGCTACATGAGCTGGAGATAGTGGAGTGCTATAGGGTGGACAGAGACTTCCTACAGCAAATTGTTGAGCTGTGCCAGCCACACCTGACACACCAAGCTGACAGAGGGGAACCCATCCCAGTGGCTACCAAGGTGTGTGTAGGCCTAGGTATACTAGCCACAGGTACCTCCCAAAGCACAACTGGGGATATCTTGGGGATCTCACAAGCATCAGCATCCAGAGGATTCCACCGGTTCCTGGATGCTATGAGAGCACATGCCAGTGAGCACGTATATTTCCTCAACACCCGTGAGGTGTTGACCAGCAATATGCGTCTCTTCCACCAAATAGCAGAATACCCTGGGGTAGTGGGTGCTATAGACTGCATGCACATATGCATCAAAGCACCACCCGGTGAGCAGGGTAGGACATACTTCAACCGCAGGGGCATCCCCTCCATCAACTGCCAGGTCATATGTGATGCCCAGGGCATTATAATGAATGCATGTGTTGGCTGCCCTGGGAGCTATGACGATTCCCACATATGGCATCTGAAGCAGTTCTACCAGAGATTTGCCAATGGGAACATCCCCTACGGTCAACCAGTGGGGGATACTGGGTACACACTGGAGCAGTGGCTGATGACACCCATCAGAAATGCACACACACCTGAAAAACAACGCCATAATGAGTCACACGCACAGGCCAGACATATAATAGAGCATGCGTTTGGGATGCTCAGGTCACAGTTCCAGTATGTGGACACATCCAGTGGAGCCTTGTAGTATTCACCAGCTCAAGTACCTAAATTGTTATGGTATGTGCTATGCTACACAATATGATCCTGTGGAAATAGTTGCAGCAGGAACAGCATGGGGCAGGGCCACACAGCCCCCCACTAATGCCAAGGCCTGCACAGGCACAGAGTTACCTGGAGGAGGAACAACCTGGGCCTGTCCCAGTAGGCAGATGGAGGTTTGCTCAGTATGCCATGGCTGCGGCAAAGTGGCAATGCATAGCACATGCACTGACACAGTAGGGACCCAGAGAATGACACCTCTCTCTGACTTGCACATACAGTAAAAGGGATGCCAAACATAACACTACCTGTGCTCAGCCATCTATAGGGAGTGTACTATGTGCATCCAACATAGGCAGCCCTCCAGCAACATCCTCAAGTCTGGCACACCCTCAAGGTAAGCCAATCAACCTACCAATTACTAAATGGAGTAGAATGTGTTGTTACCTGTACCTATGCTATGGATGTGAGCATGCAAGGGAATTGGGTGGCTGAATGTTATGGCAGCAGACAATAGAGACCCATAGTGGCACAATGACATCTGTAACACATACTGGAGACACCATAGTAGCCAGTACTACACAGGGTGACAAAACCCACTGCAGGAAATGTGCTGAGCGACATGTGTGTCCATATGACCTACACATGCCAGTCAGGACGGCTCACATACCCAACAAAAGTCTCAGCCAGTAGGACAGGTGTTGACAAACCCAAAAAGAGCCTGTGCCATGGCCCCTGAATGATGGATATAGTTAACCTCCACCCCAGGCCTACACAAACAGACCACAGCAGGGCAGGCAGTGCGATGTTAGTTCTGAAGGGTAGGAAGTCAGACAATAATATATAGGGCAATCAATGCCATGATCTGTAGTACACTGGTATGCCTCTAATCAGTATGATAGTTAGCAATACAGAATGAAATGGAGTACCTGACATACCAGTACAGTCATAGCAAATGTGTACAAGTGTCACATCTGCCCCCCACATCCTACATAGTAATGTAATAACAGTCAGGTGTGCCCCCGACCCTGTGTAGAAATGTAGAAATAGACAGGTGTGCCCCCATCCCACATACTAATGTAATAACAGTCAGGTGTGCCCCCCAATCCTGTGTAGAAATGTAGTAATAGTCAAGTGTGCCCCCCATCCTACATAGTAATGTAATAACAGTCAGGTGTGCCCCCCAAATCCTGTGTAAAAATGTAGATATAGTTAGGTGTTTCCCTCCCCAATCCTGTGTAGAAATGTAGAAATAGTCAGGTGTGCCCCCCTCCATCCTACATAGCAATGTAATAACAGTCAGGGGTACCCCCCCCATCCTGTGTAGAAATGTACAGAGACCACAAAAGTACCTCACCCAGAGGATCAAGGGTCTCCAACATATGTCTTATTCTGCCAGACTAAAGAAACTTCAGCTCTATTCAGTAGCATACCGCCTGCTCAGAGGTGATCTCTGCCTGACGTACAAGGCCATGTCCAATCAGGATCTGATGGACATGCTCCACCTCAAAAAATCCAAATCCATCAGGACCACGAGAGCTAAAGACTTAAACCTTGGCACAAGTATGAATAGGACATGCTGGAGGATAGATTCATAACCCAGAGGCTTCCCATGCTTTGGAACAAGATCCCAGTTCATATTAGGCAGAGCCCCTCACTGACTCTCTTCAAGAGAAATCTTGATGAGTGGATGGGAGATCGTAAGTTTACCCCAGGGGTCACATCTGTGTCACTGCTAGACAGGGGCACAGTAAACTAATTCTATTATATAAGGGGACCTTCATTGTGTCACTACTAGACAAAGGCACAGTATTCTAAATTTATTCTGTACATTTTTGTACCATTTCATGGGGTGGCAAAAGCCACATCACTATGGCTAGGCTTACAAATGCCCCAGGGCAGATAGCCTAGTACTATACTATGAAACTATGAAACTAGAAACAGTCAGGTGTGCCCCCCCCCCCGCTTTGCAGACATATAGTAACAGTCAAAGCCAAATGATCGATGGATACCCTGCAGAGACAGCATGCTACCTGTTGGTGTACAACACAAAGGTCAGCACTGCAGCACAAACTACCTGGACATGATCCACACATTCAATACAGATGGCCATACTGGGTATGCTCACACACTTAAACACATGAAGGCCATGTCTGCAAACACCAGTGGACCAAACATATCTGGGAGTTGCAGTTGTTAGTGCAGACACTCATCAGTATGCACCACTCATGCCTTGCACACACAGTGGACAGGAATACGGACATATATGTCAGGACAACACACTATAATAAGCCAAAGGTAGATGTACATAGATGTGTTGAAGAGGGTGACTGTGACAAGGAGCCATCCAGGCCTGTCCCACCCAGCACACAGCCAAAGGACCTCAAACACATGAGGTGCAGATGTCACTCACTGCAGATACTAGTCATCAATATCTGTCAGCATTACAGACTACGTGGTGAATGTGCCAGCTGTGCAACATGACTGTACAAGGAAGTAGTCATCTAGCAGCTGTATACATGTACCTGTAAAATATGACCCCGTGTGTGCCCGCATGTGGCGTGTCAACCCCTAGATGAATGGGCCATGGCCCATGCACACACACTGCCCTCCCCATAGCCCTACTATGACAAGCCTACTGAGGTCATTCAATGTGAAATACACCTTTGGGAGAGTTTTAGCCCAGTAATCTCCATGGCATGTCCCATAACTGCATACTGATGTAGTGTAATAAACTAGTTAGGTAGGAGTTCTAACCCCAGACCTTGTGAGTGTGTGTCTGTGTGTGTTCTTGTGTGCATGTCTGTCTGACTGTGTAGAGACCAATGCTTTTTAGGGCACTCACACTCTCTACAATGCATATACTCAACTTTGGCAAGGCTGCTGATATCACCCACCTGGAAATACACCTCTGGGAAGGTTGTACCCCAGTAAACTCCCTAGCTCGTCCTGTAACTGTGTACTGGTGTAGTGTGCTAAAGTAGTTAGGTAGGTATTCTAATCCCAGACATGGCAAGTGTGTGTGTGTGTGTGTGTGTGTGTGTGTGTGTGTGTGTGTGTGTGTGTGTGTGTGTGTGTGTGTGTGTGTGTGTGTGTGTGCCTGTCTGTGTAGAGAGCAATGCTTTTTAAGGTACTCACATGTCTTACGATTCATATACTCAACTTTGGCAAGGCTGCTGATGTCACCCACCTAGAAATACACCTCCGGGAAGGTTGTAGCCCAGTAATCTCCGTAGCGCTTGCCATAACTGCATACTGTTGTAGTGTGATTTAGAACTGTGGTAGGGTTCCATCCCCCACCATGGCAGTTCTGGATGTTTTGTGTGTGTGTTTCAATGTTTGTGTATGGAACAATGCATTATAGGCTAGTCACACTCAATACATTTCAAATTACCTACTTTGGCAATCCTCCTGATGTCATTCATTGTGAAGTACACCTTTGGGAAAATAGTTTGCTAGTAATCTCTGTTGTGCACCCTATAACAGCTCCACGCTGTAGTGTAATGTACACCTCTGTTAGGGGTTCTATGCCCACACATGATGGTTGTGGATGTTTTGTGTGTGTGTGTCACTGTCTGTGTAGGGAGCAATGCATTTTAGGCTAGTCACACACAGTACATTTCAAATGGCCTACTTTGGCAATCCTGTTGATGTCATTCATTGTGAAATACACCTTTGGGGAACAAAGTCTCCAGTAATCCCCATGGTGTGTCCTATAACAGCTCCATGTTGTAGTGTGATATCGACCTCTGTAAGGGGTTCTATACCCACACATGTGGGTTGTGAATGTTTTGTGTGTGTGTCACTGTCTGTGTAAGAAGCAATGCATTTTAGGCTAGTCACACTCACTACAATTCGAATGGCCTAATTTGGCAATCCTGCTGATGTCATCCAATGTGATATACACCTTTGGGAAAAAAATACTCCAATAAACTCCATGGCGTGTACTTTAACTGCATAGTGCTGTAGTGTAATAAACTAGTTAGGGAGGGGTTCTACTCCCAGACATGACAGGTGTGTTTGTGTGTGTAACTCATATCCTGTGTGGAGGTGGGTGACACTTTTGGCCAATGTGGAGTTGGTTTTGCATATTTTTTATATGGTGGCCCTACTATATATCACAATGTCAACCATAAAGGGATAACAGATGTGAAATAGCTGAGAGGCTGGGGTGCAAAGCCATACCCATACATGTGACAGCAAGGCCAGGCAATCACAGCTAGCAACCCGAGTATTACACAGAGCACACTCTCAACCCATGTCTCAAACACACACATGCCTAGGCTACAGCCAATATGTGGGTAGTACACTGCATATTGGCCACTGATAGTAACTATGGGGTGATAGCAGTGGGCTACAGAGGGCATGGCACCCTGTCCATCTGTCCAATATGCACGTACATGCAGACAGTGCATGTTCCCCAATGGCACCTGTAACACCTGTGGTGCCATCACATGTGACCCACAAAGGACATACCATGCTTGACAACATGCCCTGTATTGACAGATGCCACTGACACCAGGGAATGCCATTAGCATGCTACCATTGTAGGTGTAGGGTAAACCTGCTGCCCATTACCAGTTCCTACCACAGGTGGGCAAGACTGGCACATCTGATGATAATCTGTGTTCACAACATGGGCCAGACACCCCAGGTACAGTTCCACATGTCACTGTACATACATGGGGGAAGTGTGCACATCCCAGACAGCGTCCATGTCATGGACTAAGGAACACATACATGGCATGCGATGCACAGCATTGGCCACACACAATAGTCACCCAGGTGACTGGCTGGGGGATACAATACCCACCCGTGTGGGCAAATGCAGACACTACAGGCCTGAGCCACAATGCAGACCATTGTCATGTGGCCTGATGCCAAGGTATACCCATTGCCTAGCCTTGTACAGCTGTCTGGCACAGTCGACCACTACACACCCGTGCAGACATGGACCCATGCATGTCAGTACTGGCACCCTGTGTGTTTGTGCGTGTGTTGTATGGTGCATGTGTTCACATCTACACTCCCTCCAACCCCCATGGGCATACTGTAGCATGCTGTCTGATGTCAGACACCTCCCATACCCTTTGCCCATACAACCCCCGTATGACCCATGTGATGCATGTGATACTTGCACGGTGATGCGTTGTGGCAATCCCACTACTGATGAGTTCTAATCCTGGCCCTGCCAAGTGTGTCAATGTGTGTGAGTCCCTGTGAGAGTGTGGCTGTGTTGATTCTGGCACCTGTTCATGCGGACAGGCACATGTATGTCACCTTCCATATAGCTAACGTATCCCTGTTGCAGATGTCACTCACCATCACATATATGGTCTGAGGGCTCCACAGCAGGTAACCTATGTGGCGCATCCAATAACTGCATAGAACTGTGATAGCACTATATAGTTGTCAGGGGTTTTATACCCAGTGCTGGTAGGTGTGTGACACAAACATGCCTAAGTTTTACTCTCCCACCCCCTCCCTGACTTGTCTTTGCCTCTGTCTGCCTCACCCATTTCCTCTCTGGTGGATGTGGAGACCTACACATGCTTTGCTTAGGCAGCAGCATGTGTATTTTAAGTGATGCTCATAATCAGCTGATGTTCTCTGCATGAATTGCAGCCCTCCACTAGCAGATTGCATGTGGAACAGCTGTGGTAACATTCCCATAGCCAGTTGCATGGAAACACACTCCAATATCTAGGAACATCATGTTGGTGTTGGCCCTTTTCATTCACTGTGAGCAGGAACTAGATCTGTTGTTTGGCAAACAGCATCTCAGATGGATTGGGGATTTACCTCTAACAACATACACTGTTGAAACAGGGCAACACACAGGAGGGGGATGTGCCTGACCTGACTACAGACTGTAAGTGCTGCTATACTGCATTTGGAGTAATGTTGGTTTAACAGTGTGTGTGTGTGTGTGTGTGTGTGTGTGTGTGTGTGGTTATGGCTGTTCTACATGTCTCAATACCTCCCATGTCAGTTCCATGTTTACAAGGAATTCTCATCTGCAGGGTCATCTGCAGACTGGGCATTGCGTTGTGCCTTTGGTTTCATGTGTTACCCATGGAGCATCTATCTGTGGACTGCAGAAGGTAGTGTGAAGATTGCAGTCTGTAGATGGTGAAAGCCATGACAGTTACTGACTTCATATCCCTCATAGGACATATGTTGCAACAAACCCAGTTACAACAGTAAATGAAGTTATCACAGCAACATGTCAATATTGGCCCTGTGTATGTACTTCCAGCCACAACTCTGTCAACCTTTGTACATATGTCGTGCATGGAGTGGTACATATGTGCTGTACACCAAAATTAGTGTCATCATATCTGATAACAAGCCAGTGAGATATCAGACTACTACAGATGTTATGTACAGTAGGGGTTACATTTCATGACATAACCTGGACATTCTGTGGATGTTTGTATAGTACTGAGGTCTGTGTACTTATGGTGAATATTGACAGTGTGTGTATGGTTAATATGTACCCTAGCCTGTGTACAGACTGTGGTAGATGTCATTGTTCTAGTTCCCGTCCTATCTGATGTTACATGCTGCTCCACTGTATGGTACTGTACTGGCGTACATGTTTTAGGGCCATACTCACACACATGTGCCATACCACAGACAGCCATCAGACCAAACTGTGTAGCAGCCCAGTATATGTAGGGTCAGTATGTAAGTGGCACATATGAGGATGGTGTTGAACAGATAGTCCATATACTGTAATATTATGCTAGCTTACCATATGGCTGTGTTCACATTGGTTGTGGTTATGCACTTTCACACAGGTGCATCTTACCCTGTGCTGTGACATTCCTGTTGTGCCTCCTATATATGCAGGTACATGTGCATTCCCCCATAAGAGATATAGGCCAGTGTTAAGGCAGTCCACCTGTAGCCTGCACAGTGCATTGTTACATGCCTAGCAGCTTAGTGTACTTACACAGTGAGATGTCATGTGCAGATACTTGCCAGATGTACTGCTGCCGGTCCTCCCTTAACAGTCATGTATGTCAGACAGAGCAGTGGGATGCTGTACAGATGTATTTCAATATCTAGTGGGTAGTATGTGACCATGGCACCCCTGTACCAGTGGCTATTATGTGTCAGGCCAGACAGGGGTGTGTGAGTGCATAACCTATTGTGGCAAATGTACACCAGTTGTTATGTGTTATACCCATCTACATGGCTGTCTCCATCCATATTGTCAGGCATGGTACACATGTTGTGCACTAAGGGGTTATGTGTATACCTCTGGACAGTACAGAGTGTGTCAGAATGTCCACATATATTGGCCAATATCTCTGCTGCAGTCCAGAGGAGCATTACATGCTAGCAATGGTACTTTACTATGATGTCCTTCGGATGTCTGTCAGTAGCCAATAGCACACATGTTATAAGCAGATGTGACCTCCCACACACACCATGTCTGTGAAGACAATCCCAATGACAGTAGCAATAGTCTACTAATATACCTGCTATACATACTTGACATCCCCTTGCACTATGGCTTTGGGACTATAGAGGCTGGAGTAGGGCTATACTCCATGTCCAGGGCATATGGTGGAAATATATGTACATATAATTATCCAGATAGCCCTATATATATGATTACACATGTGTAGTACTTCCAATTATCACTATCATGGCAACCACCTACTATAAATCCCTACATAATGTGGGCGTGGTCCCTTTAAATTTCCTGTGTGATGGACATCCTTCCTGTGTGTGGGCATCAGTGTTACAGACAGCAGGTAGCAATACCTCTTACAGGCAAACTGGCACACTCAGGGCAGCCACATATTTGTAGGAGGTTCAAGAACTACAAGCAGAGAGTGAGTAGAGTTGTGTTATGCTTTGTATATTACTAGTGTTACAGGGTGTGTGTGTACATACTAGTTTACCTTGGAATGCAGTCTGTCTGCATAGCTTACACCTATGGGCCTATCCTCTTGCTGGTCAGAGGTATGCCTTTCATGTTTTGTCTGTCCACCATACAGGTCCTGTGTCAGCTAATTCACTGGCAGTGTGTGTGTTGAGTACTATCAGTACATGGCTACATTCATTTATGTTTCTAACCTCAGTTCCCTGCCTTAGGGTATGTTGCAGACTATCCTGTAACACCAGCAACTTGCTTAGTGTATGGCAACAGTTTTCCACATATGTGCCTGTGTTCCACCCTCTGTCCTCCACCTACATACCAAGCTTTGCACATATGACATGCTGTCAGGGGGTTGTTCTGTAGTGGGCTGTGAGTATATCACACTGCCATTGCTGCTATCAGTCCACTGCTGTTGTATCCCCCACACATATGGTGGGGCTGGGGCCATAAACGTGTGGACATCACCTACACAATACATGTGTGCCCTTATGCACTCCAGAGGCCAGTGTATGTAACAGTTGTATATGGCCCTGTATTACTGGGTCTAGGGGGGAACACCATACATGATCTAGGCTTTCACAAAATGTGGGGGTATCAGGGGTGAGCTGCCTTAAGGTATTTGGATGAACAGTACCGTATACTTCACCTATATTTGCATTACTTACATAAATTGGGTTAATGCAAGCCTACTGCCTCCTGCCATACAGACTGTTCTGTTTGTCAGTGTGCTTGTGATGGTGTCAGTTATGCCTTGTTATGTAACAGTTACAACCCAATTGGCCACATGACGTCTTTGCCACCTACTGATTTTGTACAGAGTGTAGATAGAGGCTGCTGAACTATACACCTGCATTACATACTGTTGATTGTTTGGTATCCTGCGGCCCAGTCTGTCTTCACTGTTGTAGAATTTGATGGGCTTGGCCTGGACAGCAACAGTTGTGAATCTTTCCAGACTACTGTATTAGTATAACTGTTTCGTAGTTGCATTCCTCTGTTTATATGGATGTCAGTATATGAACAGCTATATGAAATGGCATATAGAGCTGTAATAGTACACAATTAAAGGTTTTCCATTTCTGCAAACCTGTGTGTGTTTTTTCTCCTATGACCTCTCTGTGGTATATGTTGCAGGCAACGATTGTTATTTGTATGGGTGGCCCATACAGTGTCCAGTTGTTCAGGTGTTAACTGTAGGCATAGTTGCTATTCCATTATTGTGTGCACCTTCTACATATGTATCTTACTGTACATATATCTGCGTGTGTATGTGTAGTCACATGTATATATATATATATATATATATATATATATATATATATATATATGTATCTGTATCTGCATATCTGTGTCTGTGTATCTGTATCCTGGGGATGTTGATGGCTTTCACATTTTCACATTTTACATTTCCTATGGGAGGCAGACTGTACTGCATGATATGTTACCAATACCAGCCTGACATCATACAGGTGGGATGTAGTACTGTTAACATCTTGTGCCCATGTCATATCAGGTCCTGGTTATGGGATCTGCAACACTTAGTAGTGTATTTCAGGGTGGATGTGTTTGGCTGTGGGAGGGATGCCTATTCATACAAGACGTATAGTGTGTGGGGCCTCTCAACTCCATTAACGGTGCATGTGGACATAGGTGTTTTTGTTAACATGCCATTGCTATCTACAGATGTATGGCCTCTCTATATATATAACTATGTCCATATATACCTACATAGATATATGTCTGCGTACACATATGTAACTTGCTGTGTATATGTAGACATATAGGTGTAGACACATATATGTGTCGATGTAGGCATTTGCATGTATATATGTTCATATATATTAGTATATATTTTTAGAAATATATATATATATATATATATATATATATATATATATATATATATATATATATATATATATATATATATATATATATATATATACATATATAGATATGTTGTATCTGTTTAGATATTAATATATTTACACACACATACATCTACATGTTGGTATACATTCTCTGTACTGTTGCATGACTAGACTGGATGATATGCTTCTGAAAACATCAGATTTATTTATATCTGGCATGGCTTAGTGGTAAATCACTTTGTGTATGGTGTATAGGGTCCTGGGTTTGAGCCTTGCAGAGGCTGTTTATTTTGTTGCTGGGCAGAACAAGGGCCGTTGGCTACAGAGTGATTAAGGCACTTTTAAGCAGTTGTAAGCGGGTTTGTGTGGGTTTTTGCGAGAGTAAGCTGTGTTATTTAGTGGGTTTTGCAAAGAAAAAATTTGTTATAACATGCTTTGCCATGTAAGATAGACTGTGCTGCAGTGGGACTCAAACCGGGAATGCCTGTTCATTAGGTGAATGCTCTGCCCAATGCATACTATTGCTTACGTCCACAAGGCAAGGCGGTCCAATTAGAACCGCTCCATCCAACACCAGCAAGCCTCGACCCATAATTTCATACCCATTGTCCCCCCTGCTCCTCCTCCACAGCAATCATACTTTCTCTGGGTATAGGTCGGTCTAACCACACCACTACATACTGCCCACTCTCCACTTTTCAGGACCCATCACGTATGTTGTCTCGACCCATGGATCATCAGGCTTTCCCAAACTTGTAGTCCGAGAACATACATGCCCTGACATTGAGAATCAGTGTAATGCCAGGAACCCAAATAACCATAAATTTTTTGGTTGTCCCGCAAGGGACATTCTTGTCTTTATTTCTAGATTAGACTTAGCAGGTTGACAATGTTTCTCCCACTGGTAGTGTCCTGCCTGTAGTTTGAGAAGCAGTGGTTTGTTTACTTTTTTTGTGTGTTTGTTTGCATGTTTCACTTGTTTGGCTGGTGGGAGATATCGATACGTGTAACATGTATGTTGATTGAGCCCCTTCACCCCCAATGGCGGTGCCTGTGGTCATATATGTCATTCTTATGTGCTGTATCATATCTATAGATATATATCTGTGTATATACACACCACACACACACACACACACACACACACATATATATATATATATATATATATATATATATATATATATATATATGCATATATATATATATATATATATATATATATATATATATATATATATATATTGCTGTATATAAATCTAATGACATATAGTTGTATGGATGCCTGCATATGTATATAGCTATATGTGGATATATATATATATATATATATATATATATATATATGTATGTCTATATATATATATATATATATATATATATATATATATATATATATATATATTAATACATTTGTAATACAGAGAGGGAGAGGTATATATCTATTTAAAGATATATACACATACACACACATACATCTACATATTTAGCTACATGTCCTGTAATGTTGAATGGTATTGCTGGATGCTATGTTTGTGGAAACATCAGGGTTATGTATAGCTGCGGTGGCTTGGTGGTAAATCACATTGGCTATGGTGTGCAGGCTCCTGGGTTCAAGCCTTGCAGGGGCTGTTTAATTTGTTGCTGGCCAGAATGAGGCCTGTTGGATACAGAGTGGCTGAAGCACTTTTATGCAGTTGTCAGTGGGTTTGCGCGACGGTAAGCACTGCTAATTTCCAGTGACATCCGCTTACACACGGTTAGCCTCACTATTGCTTACTCTGTGTAAGCACTGCTTACCATCGTGCAAACAGACTTGCACCTGCTTACCAGTGCTTATTTATCCTTACTGCTGCTATATTTTAGACAGGTATAGTCTACTGGTTCTTGGGAAGGTGGTGAGTTTGGCATGAGTATGGAGTTATTATTCATTACACAGCTTACTACTCCAGTTCACACATATGTCATTTACTAGGTTATACAACTAAATATATTGATCATAACAGTGATTTGACATGGAAATGGAATGTACTGCAGTGGGACTCGGACCGGGATTGACTGCTCATGAGGCAAATGCTCTGCCCACTACAATATTGCTGTGTTGCTTCATTTGCACATATCTTGCTTTTTATCCTCCTTTTGATATTTAAGCTACATTAACCATAGCTAAGTGATGGGCAAACCTGTGCACCTTCGGTTACACCTCATCTGTTTCATTAACAATACATATCTTTTTTATTTTTTTTACTCATTATCACTCTTATACATGTGGGGGGTGTTGCTGGGGGTATGCGTATATCTATGGGTGGTCTTGCTGATTGTTTACTACCTTACTGCAGCCCTCCATTGCAGGGGCATATATATTCTGAGAGCTCTGCTCTCAGACATGCTCCCTGCACTTTTACATGCTCCGCGTAAGCCTAGGATCTCAGCCAGTGCACCTTCATTACTATGCATAGCGCTGCCGTACTGCTCCTAAACAGGTGCTTCTGTGCAGGACTAAGCTAGTCCTGCACGGAAGGTTAGTGAATCCAGGGGATACACTTTTTCTGGCAAGAGAACTAGAATTTCCACTGTGTGATACCTTAAACCTCTTGAATCAGAGGCAACATGGAATAAATGTAAATTACCCTTTAAGGATATCAGGTGTTTCAGCTAAATGGCAATTCTGAATGTCCATAACTTTTTTCTTTTACTTTTACTTTTAAGTGGGACAAAGGCCCAAAAATAAGGACAATTTTAAATATGGCTCTTATAAACTTAGAAAAATAATAGAATAGTAGTAGGTCTTGCATTAGTATGAATTTTCTGAAGAGTATGAAATCTGAAACTCAAACGTCTGCCATTATTTTCTAACTTCAGTCTTTAATGATTTGCCACTAATTTGCCAGAAAACCACAATTTTATGAAAAACAGACCAAATTGTGATGCAAAAATATAAAATTGCCACACAATACAGCTGGGAACCTGTCAAAGAAGGGATACTTTTTAAATATTAGTACTGTTAACTTGAGCAGCTGACAAAATAAGAATCTGCATGCATTTCTGAATTAAAAGTAATCTATAACTTTGATCATTACAGTTATTTATAATTGTAAACCCTCCGCATTTTCTTCCAAAATTGCAATTTTGCAGAGGGATTATTAGGGGGAGAGCAACATTTTGAGTCAAAATCAGGGACAGTTGAGAGGTTTGGATATTCCTAATTCTATAAAGCTATTTATTTGCAAGTACCTCTCAACTTCTTAATGCAGGAAATCTGGACAAGGCTAAATATATTGGGGGAACATACAAACAGTACTAAAAATTTCTCTTGTATAAACTTAGACAGTTGATAGACTAGAAGGTTTTGCTTTAGCATGCATTTTTCTGAAGGTTATGAAGTCCGAAACTCAATGTCTGTCATTATTTAGTGACTTCATTCCTAAATGATTTGCCAGAAAACCACAAATTTTATGAGAAACAAACCAAAAATAAGAAGCAAAAATCTATTCATTCTGAAAAAAATCTTGACAGTTGAGAGGTATAGTTCAGCCGGGGCTGTCTTTGAGTTTGCCACCCTTCATCCCTCACAAAATCAATGTCAAATGGAGCCCCACCCCTGCAGCCATTCCAATGTCCCATTACTTGGCTGTTTCACCCCATTTGACATAAACACTGTAATGTGCATACTGCTTAACTTCTGCGATTATTTGGATTTCATTTGAAAGTTTTATTTTGCATTTTACAGCACAAACACTAATAGACATCTGCTAAATAAAGCAATGCAGTCGTACAATGAAAATAGACTTAGCATTAAAACTTCTCTGCCCTTGAAACTCACATTCATTGAAACAGCATTGAAACCCATATTCAAAGAAAATACATATTGCCAGTGGCAGATAAAGATTAACTTTGGGCTGTTTTTAAATCATAGGCCCCTTGCACACGAAACATGCATGTGTTCTTTGATACTCCTTCCTGATTGTATTACATTATATTCCTTGTATAATACAGTACATTTGTTAGAGGGCATTTTAAATGTATTGTTTTGAACATTTTCCAGTAAACAATGAAACAAAATGCATGCACCAATAATGACAGACCTGCCCAATTCAGAACATTTCCATTATAAATGTCTACTCAAACTTCTACAATCCACCAGTATCAGTAAATATGCACACTTTCTGAAGAAGTAAAAGTCATCTAAATAATTCCATATTAAAGAAATCTGTAACTAATGAAGATGTTGCTGCTAGAAAACAAGTTTATATTTCATTGTTTCATCTACAAATAAAGTGCCTCTTGCCCTTTAGGAATAAATTGCCTATGTTATATTATAAAAATGCTAAGCTAGTAATATTGCAATAAGGAATGGATGGCAAACTGATAACAGGTTCATAGTTACTAGGTATCTTCACCAAAAATAACTGCAGCATCCACTCTCTTTACAACACAGTACAGTATCAAAAATGCATCTACATACTGTACGAGTAGAATGCACAGCCTTCTGCATCAAAAGGAAGTATACTACCTGTTGTGCTATTAACATTGCAAGCAGATTCTGCATAAGCAGTGCTAAACTTTTCTTCCCATGCAGCTCTTAGCTCCTTGTAAAATCTACTTGACACTCAGCTGTACCTCTCAAGTTTGCAGCACAAGAAATCTGGAAAAAGCCAAAATTTATTGGGTGGGAGCAAAGGCCCAAAAACCAGGGACACATTTTAAACATTGCTTGTATAATCTTAGAAAGTTGCTAGAATAACATCCTATGTTATTACCATACATTTCATTGCCAAGACTTGAACCCAGGACCCTGTGCAAAACAGTCAGAGCAACATACCATTGCCAAATCAGCTGTTTTGTGAAAGAGAGGAAGACTGAAACTTAAATGGCTACCATTTAGTGAATTCAGTTCTCACCGTAGCTCTCAACTTCTTAGCATAAAACACACTTGGACAAAGCCAATAATGGGGGAATACAGCCCCCAAACTTATTAATTGAATTCAGTTCTCACCATAGCTCTCAACCTCTTAGCACAAAACACCTGGACAAAGCCAGTAATGGGGGAATACAGCCCCCAAACATATTCAGTGAATTCAGTTCTCATCATAGCTCTCAACCTTAGCACAAAAAAACCTGGATGAAGCCAATAATGGAGGAATACAGCCCCATAAATAGGGACAAATTTCAAATATTCGTCTTATAAACTTAGAAAATTGCTAGAATAAAAGGTTTTGTGTTACCATGTACTTTCTGAAGAATATGAAGTCTGAAGTTCAAATGCCTGTCATTTTTATTTATTTAATATTTGTTAACCAGGAAAGTTTGACTTGGAACAAAAGCCGGTTTTTAGCAGAAGCCCAGGGAGAAACACTCCAGGCACATGTCTTTGTTACATGGGAGGACACCAGAGCAAACCCACACAAACACATGTCTTTGTAATATAGGAGGACACCAGAGCAAACCCACACAAACACAGGGAGGACATGCAGACTCCACACAGAAAACACCCCAGCCAAGAATCAAACCAGAGAACCTCTAGCTGTGAGGCAACAATGTTACCACTACACTATCAACTATCTAATGAATTAAAATGCAGAAGCCACAGATTTTTATGAGGAACAGAATAAAAATATGAGCAAAAATCTGCAAAGTTTTTACAAATTGTGGTGGGTAGGGAATTCAGGCTCTTACTACCTGCACCCAAGATACAGTGCTTAAGCCTGAGGTATTCTCTAACCACCACCAGGTATCCTGAGTTCTCTCTAGCCACCAGTATATATCAACTAGGGCATTTTATACACACACACACACACACACACACACACACACACACACACACACACACACACACACTGTTTATCTAGACTGGCTATCTGCAGTGTAGCTGCTAACTGCATGCACTAATGCATTTTACTATTGCAAATTATGGATGACTATGAATCACCATATTACACAAGTCTTCCATGTGAGACAGTTCTGGAATGGGCCAGGGAACCTTAAACTCTTACTGCCTAGTAGTGTGGACACATCTCTGTGAACAATGAACCCCTTGCCTAGCACACAAAGCCACTTGAATGACTGAGGAAGAGATTCCCTGTTCATGAATCCCAGCTTCGGCTCCCTGACAATCATTAACAGATGTGATGAATGTGAGCTACTTTAATTTGCTGCATTAGAAGAGAATTGCACTGTCTGTTTATTTGGATTTGGTTAGGTGGGAAGTTCTTTGTGTGAGCTCATTTATTTGGAAGCTGTGGAGTGGTCTGGTAAGAGCCAGTCACAAAGTCATGTAGTATAAAATAGTGGTTGTTGGAATCAACCAAGTATTTACAGTATGTAGATTTATATTACCAGGCATTTTAGGAACTGACTGAATGAAGATTCAAGTCAGGAAATGAAGGAATGCTTAGCCACAATCAGCTATTAATTCATGCTGAAGGGATCATCTGCACAGAAGGTGATTGTAATGTAGCTTTGAGCTTTGGATGGCCCTGTATATATATATATATATATATATATATATATATATATATATATATATATATATATATATAAATATATATATATATATATATATATACACACACACACACACACACACACACACACACACACACACACACACACACACACACACACGCACGCACGCACGCACACACACACACACACACACACACACCAGTACCTGGTTTGGAGTTCATTCGTCTCAGAATCCCGTACACACACACCAGTAAGAATCCCCAGTTGTACCTGCTTCAATGTCCTTCCCCATGAGAGTCCAGTAGTTCATTTGTTTGCAGAATCCCATACACATAAACCAGTATGAATCCCCAGTTGTACCCATTTCCCCACAAGACTCCAGTCGCAACGTAAAACGTCCTTCCTACGAGAGTAGGCTCCAGCCTGCAGACGTTGCAGTCTGGATGTCCTCCATTCTATGCTGCCATCACCACATAGAATTCTGGGAATCTGGCTACAGAGATGCCTTCTTCCTAATCCAGACTGCTGTTGCAGCAGTCCAGATTCCTGTGCGGTCTTGGAATGCCGGGCATGCATCTGCGAAGTTCTGGGACTCACAATTTTTTTCTTTTTTTCTTTTCAAAGCTGGGGATGCTGCAGTCCTGCAGTCCTATAGCATAATCTGCCCCTGCATGCCAGTCAATTTATTTTTAAATTCTTACCCTTCACTCCACTTCACCCAATGTTATGAATGACCACTTTTGGCTAATGATGCCTTCATCTGGACCTTACCTCTCAACCTCCTAGCTCAAGATATCTAGATAAAGTCTAAAATAATGTGGAGTCAAAGGCCCCAAAAATAGGGATATATTTTAAATATTACATTTCTAAACACATAAAGTTGCTAGAATAAAGATATTTGCATTAACATGTATTTTCTGAAGTTTATAAAGAATGAAATTCAAATGTGTGTCATTATTTAGAGAATTCAATCCTCAGTGATTTGCCAGAAAACAACAAATTTTGTGAGGAATAGACAAAAAACATGAGGCACAAATATGGACAATTGAGATATATGAACTAGACCCTCTACATCTTGTTTATGATCATACCTAAAGCTCTAGCCTTTCCAGTACATTCTCACTCCAGCTGTTTGAATCCCTCAAAGTCCAAGACCTGAGTTAACTCCCACTTCCTTTCTATCTTAAAGTTCAGAAACTGCCAGTCTGCTCCAGCAGATTCATATTTCCTCCAGTCTCTCATCTGATTCCCTGTTGTGGGTGAGGGATGATACACAGTATCTGTATAACAAGATTCTCCTCTTCCTCTGCCTTAACTGCCAGGGCACTTAGCCAGGTATTCACCCTAGTTGCTCCAGTGCTGCATCATGAAGTGATGTTCTTTCCTGTCTCACCTCACATTTGATGTCTTCCTTTATGCAGATTACTATTCTAACTTAATCTATTGACTATCATTTGCCAACAATGTCTAACCAGATACCTCCATGTCCATCTCTCTTTACACTGCATATGCTTCTGTGATACAACCAATATCCACTTTCCTCTCAAACCTCAGTGCAAGCAGTTTCCTATCTTCCTACTCATCTTCCTAACCAGACTCCTGACAGTACACAGTGATGCTATCTAGACTTCTTTCTATGCACAGTCATGCTACCCAGACTCCTTACAGTACATATTCATACTACCCAGACTCCTTACAGTACATATTCATACTACTCAGACTCCTCACAGTACATATTCATACTACCCAGTCTCCTTACAATACATAGTCGTACTACCCAGAATCCTTACAGTACATATTCATACTACCCAGACTCCTTACAGTACACAGTCATACTACCCAGACTCCTTACAGTACATACTCATACTACCCAGACTCCTTACAGTACATATTCGTACTACCCAGACTCTTTACAGTACATATTCATACTACTCAGACTCCTCACAGTACATAGTCGTACTACCCAGACTCCTTACAGAACACAGTCATACTACTCAGCCTTTGTACAGTACACAGTCACACTTCTGAAACTCCTCAAAGTGAACAGGCATACTACCCAGACTCCTTACAGTACATATTCATACTACCCAGACTCCTTACAGTACACAGTCATACTACCCAGACTCCTTACAGTACATACTCGTACTACCCAGACTCCTTACAGTACATATTCATACTACCCAGACTCCTTACAGTACATATTCATACTACTCAGACCCCTCACAGTACATATTCATACTACCCAGACTCCTTACAGTACATAGTCGTACTACCCAGACTCCTTACAGTACATATTCATACTACCCAGACTCCTTACAGTACATAGTCATACTACCTAGACTCCTTACAGTACATATTCATACTACCCAGGCTCCTTACAGTACATAGTCGTACTACCCAGACTCCTTACAGTACATATTCATACTACCCAGACACCTTACAGTACATAGTCATACTACCCAGACTCCTTACAGTACATACTCGTACTACCCAGACTCCTTACAGTACATATTCGTACTACCCAGACTCCTTACAGTACATATTCATACTACTCAGACTCCTCACAGTACATAGTCGTACTACCCAGACTCCTTACAGAACACAGTCATACTACTCGGACTTCGTACAGTACATAGTCACACTTCTGAAACTCCTTAAAGTGAACAGTTATACTACCCAGACTCCTTACAGTACATATTCATACTATCCAGACTCCTTACAGTATACAGTCATACTACCCAGACTCCTTACAGTACATACTCATACTACCCAGACTCCTTACAGAACACAGTCGTACTACCCAGACTCCTTACAGTACATATTTATACTACTCAGACTCCTCACAGTACATAGTCGTACTATCCAGACTCCATTCAGAACACAGTCGCACTACCCAGACTCCATACAATGAACAGTCTTACTACTCAGACTCCTTACATTACATAGTCGTACTGCCCAGATACAGTACAGTACAGTACACAGTTGTACTACCAAGACACAGCATAGTACACAGTCACACTACTTAAACTCCTTACAGTGAGCAGTCATATATCCCAAACTCCTTAGAGCACACAGTCATACAACCAAGACTCCTTACAATGCACAGTCATACTACCAGACAGATTCAGCCTGCACCACTCTTATTTGTTCCTTTGTTATAGTTTACATGCAATTGTTTTCATTGGTTTATAGCTTTGCTACCTTACATTTCTTCTGCTTCTGTGATACCCCTTCCCTCATATAGCTATGCATGTACAGATAGATTTATACTGTGGATTTATAGCTAATCAGTTAACATTTAGAAGACACTAGTTCCCTCAAAATAAGTAGTTAATAAAGTACATCAACAAATATATATATATATAAAAAATGCAAAATAGATTTTTTTCTGGGATTTATGTTCTCCCTTCTCTTTTAATATAGTATGCCCAAGATCATACATTCTTAGTTAAGAAAAACGTCCTTATTCACGCTGTTCCATGAATTACTCTATTCAGGAGTGTTTTGTCGACAAAACACAGAAATCAATTAAATAAGTTTGGTGACTGTTTCACCATAGTAGGGGCTGATGATCAGTGGTTAATGGATACTGATATTTGATACAGATTTTTTTAATTCTTATTAAAATTATTTACAATTTTTTTATTTTATTTATTTACATATTAACAGCAGCATACATTACTGAAGCTGTTCAGCTGTAATTGTAATAGGACGCAGTACCCGAGAGAGTTAAATGGTTCTAGAACTAAAGTACTCTGTAATAATATTTAGGTAGATATGATAGGAGCAATGCACATCATACATCAGAGTGGAAATGTGCATTACTGCAGTGTTACATAGTCCCTCTCCCTGGTAGTATTAGCTCCTTAGTGGCATGCACAGTATTGGAGTGCTGTAGGTTCTGCATACTCTACAGATGGATCATGTTATCAGCTGTGACACCTTTTAATTGGAGAGGATGTGACATGCAGGACCATTGCACACTCCTAGATAAATAGGCAGCACAGGACATCCAGTGGCGCACTTCTTTGTGTTGTATTGTACCTAAACTTTAGTAGTCATTATGTACATTGGAGGATTCAGCACATGTAAAATGTAGTAGCTGAAAAATGTAGCATAGCATTTCTCCCAAACAGAAAAAATTAATATGACAGTAAAAGTACTGCCGTGCAACAGCTAAGGTATATTGTAAATCTACTGCAAACTGGCTGTTAATACAGTCATTCACTGGTATGTGTTCTGCTTTGTAATACAGATCTGAAAATCATTTTGAAGACCACACACTATCTAAGCCATAATGCAGATTATTTCTGCAGTATTTTTATATTCATATCTTATACAATATTTGAGAAATTGGCCTGAGAAGCTTATAATACCATGACCTTTAGACTTTGACATAATATGCAAAACAATTCTGAAACTGATTGATCATAGTTCCAGTTTAGCTGTTTTAGTAATGACTCAATTTGCTTGATTTGCATGTGTGGTTACTCCCAATGTAGTCATATAGCCTAACTAAGGCCCCACTGTGAAAGTTAACAGGTTCATGAAGTGATGTTTCAGGAAGTAATGTAGTAACTAGCCTATTGCACAACTAAGGAGCAGAAGAATGTTTAAATCTGAAGCTTACCTACTACAAATGCAATGCCACTTTGAGAAACATACTAATCCCAGCTGCACTCAGTATTAGACGTTTTTGCTGAAAACTGGTAAAAATGTGAAAGCCCACTGTATACAGTATCCTCCACAAGTGTTATGAGGGGGTATTCTGTCAAATTCAACAATGGGAGGTAAGAATTAAAAGGTCTTGCAAGTGTTGCGATTAATGTGTAATTAACTCCCGCCCATGGGTGTTATGAGGCCTGATGTCCCTGGAGGGCATTAGTGCACTTAGACAATGGGCTCACTGTAAAATTGCACAACTAAGGAGCAGAAGAATGTTTAAATCTGAAGCTTACCTATTACAAATGCAATGCCACTTTGAGAAACATACTAATCCCAGCTGCACTCAGTATTAGACGTTTTTGCTGAAAACTGGTAAAAATGTGAAAGCCCACTGTATACAGTATCCTCCACAAGTGTTATGAGGGGGTATTCTGTCAAATTCAACAATGGGAGGTAAGAAGGAAAAGGTCTTGCAAGTGTTGCGATTAATGTGTAATTAACTCCCGCCCAGGGGTGTTATGAGGCCTGATGTCCCTGGAGGGCATTAGTGCACTTAGACAATGGGCTGACTGTAAAATTGTTGTGCTTTATTTGCTTATTTATTTTTTTAAGTACTATATTTTTTTATATGTTTTTAATGTAAAATAGTTCCTCCGCCTACTGTTTCAAACTTGCTGTATTATATGTTAATGGTGTTGGAGGAAGCATTTTATATCAAATATATATAAAAAATAATATAGTGCTTAAAACAAATAAGCAAGTGAAACACAACAATTTTACATACAGCCCATTCTCTCTCTCCCACACACACATACACAGTCTCTTCTGCTTTCACACACATACATCTACACACAGTCTCCTCTGCTTTCATACACACAATCACTCACACAAGATCTGTCTCACCCTCTTTGTCAATCTCTCACAGTCTCCAGCTCACAGGCAGTCTCTTCTGCTTATATACATGCATTCATTCACACATCACTCTCATTTTCTCTCTCACTTTCTCCTTCCATCCATCTTTCTCTCCCTCTAGCTCTCTCTCTCACACACACACACACACACACACACACACACACACACACACACACACACACACGCACACACACACGCACACACACACACACACACACACACACGCACACACACACACACACACACACACACAGACACACACACACAGTCTTTCTGCTTTCATGCACCCATTCACACACACATGCAAACACAGACATACATGATTGCTGTCTCTCTCTCTTACTTACATACATGCGTACACTCACACACACACATGCTGCATTTTCTTTTTTTTCTCTCTTTTTATTTTACACTCACTAACAGCAAAAGCGCTGCTTAGCAAGGGTAAAATAATGGCTCACTAACTCTCACTGACATGCACGAATACACTCACACACAGACATAAACACACACAGACACACATACCTTTTTGTCTTCTTTTTTTATATTTTACACTCGCTAAACAGCAAAAACGCTGCTTAGTGAGCATAAAATAATGGTGGCTGTTCCATTCCCTCAGTCTGTGCTCCATAGTGGCTTGATAAGCTGCTGTGAAGCAGCGGACTCATTTTTCTCGGTGAGCATTACATGGACATCAATACCATGCTGAAGAACGCTTGTTTTCCAATCAGGATATTGATGTACAGTTTGCCAATTGTCTAATTGCTGTTAGCTATGTTGCTCAACTTGCTACACACTATAGTGTACCTTGTGTTATTCACGAATTGCATGGCATAAGCTATGGCTGTGCAAGTGTTCTGTAAAACATTTCTTACTGCTGCTTACAATATTTCCTTCCCTACATATTTTACAATGCTATAGGACTTCTTTGGATTGCGACTTTTCTGGCTGTTTGCTCGGCTAACCAAGGATTTCCTTCCATACTCTGTACTTCCATACACAGACTCTTTGTTTTATCACATATTCCTAATGGCTAACAACTGTATGGACTATTAATTTAACATAACTACCCTGTCCTACTATCACTTTTAGTGATAGCACCATTATAAGCCTTAAAATTAATTTAATTTTTAGATATTGCTGGTGGCCAATTGACCCAATGTGCTATTTTCAAACAGAATATTACTTGTATCTTAGGGATTTTCTAACATTAGAGTTCTATTTGTAACCATTGAGTCATAGACTTATTTTTATGTGTTTAAGTAATAATAAGTACATTCTATACCTGTCTTCAACTAGTGTATATCTACATCAAGGTAATACCCAATATTGATCTATAAAGAGGAAACCTGGTTAGCAAAGCTGATTTTACTTGAACAATGCTGACTGGATACTTGAAACCCGCTGTGGAAATTTCTAATGGTGTATTATAATTGCTGTCTCTCTGTCTCTATCTTTGCTGTATTCACATGTAACTCTGCTACACTTCGTTGTATTTTTTTCTCTTCTCCTTCCAGCCCACTATTCACCTCAGGCAGACAGAGCCGCATAAGCAATTCCCTCTCCTGCTTTAAAGACTGCATCTCCCAGCTACAACACTCCAATGACCATGACACTGAACAGAGCTGAAGTATGCTTGTCTAAGGTTTCACACCATACTAGAGATATCTTATTGTAAATGACATAAATATGTAAACATCTCTCTTTAGTGTGCACATGGCCAAGGGTTAGAATTAAGACACATTTTCACCAATCCCCCTTTCTAAACATCTAAATAAATTATCCTGCATCCTCTGCTTGACCTTCATTATTGCCTAACACTAACATTTGTCTTTTTCTTTATCTGTGTAGTGAGTCACCCTGTGCTTAAGACCTATTTTTCTGTCCATAGTCTAAACTACTAGTATCTGTAACAAAACTTTACTCCAATTTTCTCTCCTCCTTCAACCATTTCTAACCTGCCTGCCTAGTATCCCTGCTCCTTTCTATCCCTTTTCCCCTACCTCAATCCTTCTTTGTACCGAACTCTCTCTTTATTTCTCCACCCCCTCTTCAATAATTGCAAAAGCTATATTTGGTTCCTTACCAATAGATTTGCAAAACTCCATTCCTCACTGATTGTTTTCTTTTTCTTGCGATTTATAGCCGTTACTGTGGGACCCCACTCAATTCAGCCCTCCCTATGCTCAGACTTCACTTCGCTCCATTACCCTACCCCCAATTCCCACCCATCCCTAACCTCTACATTTACACCCTCACACCCACATCACCTCGTCTAAAAACTCTTCCCCTTCCTGTCCAACTTAAACAGTGACATGCTCTGTCTTTTACTCACCACACTTTTTCCCCCTAGTTTGCTTAGTTATTTCCCTCCTTCACTTTTCCTGTACTCTTAAATATACACCCAGTATATCCTATCCTTTACCTCTCCTCTGTGCTTCTCCCTCCTGTGCTTCTCCCCCATCATCCACATCACCTCCCTTACCTGTTATTCCTTTGAAAATTACTTGTCTTTCTTAACTTATCTCACAGTCTGCCATCATCTCTTTCTCTTTCCTCTCTGTCATCCATCGCACCTCCTTTTCCTCCACCCCCAAACATGATTTCTATGTCTTTACACCTTTCCTACTCCTATTATTTCTACTTACCTGCTATAAAACAAATATCTCACCCATTAATCTACCACCTACTCTTACACAACCACTTTTTAACATGGACAAATCATACTATGTTGTAATTACATCTTATTTAATTAACCCATCTAACTTTCTCATGCACAAATACAAACGTGACACCAATCCCCATCTTCACAAAACAAAGACCAATCACCTTAATAATAATATAAAACACAAATTCCACCAGCAGACAAACCACACTAGTAGCCAAGAACCAGAACTGAGTATAGATAAAAAGCAGCAGTGTGGAAACACAGCATTCACAGTTCAAAATATCCAAAGGTAAAGTAGGCAGCAATAATAGAAACTGGTAAGCACTTTCGCTATGGAATCATAGCTATGATTTATTTTACCTGTTGCCTGCTGTTTGCTGTCTACTTTACCTTTGGATATTTTGAACTGTGACTGCTGTGTTTCCACACTGGTTATTTTTTTCTGTCACCTTAATAATAACCTTTAAAAACACCCATGCATTCCTCTCGTAGACTTAGTAAACCAAGAAAATCAACCACAGAGTAGTTGTATGGAACAGCTCATTTATTTATTAATACATTTAAGTCTCCTGTACTGCAAACTGTCTCCAGAAGTATATTCTTATGTAGAGATATTCACACTAACCCTGGCCCCAGCACCTCTCCCAATCATTACATCATCTCCATACGCCCTACTACCACAAATCCTAAACCATCCACCAGGAGTTTAATTATCATATTCATAGCCTTCTAAACATAATCTGTAAATTTCACTCATGGATTGCCCATTACTCACTTGACATAGTTGTTTTCACTGAAATATGGCTTAAACCTCACATCACAGATACCGAAATTCTTCCTCCTGTCGATAAAATCATCTGCTGTGATAGAATACACAAAAAATCAGGTGGCGGGGCTATACTTTACTCAAACCAACTTAGCATCTCTCCACTGTCTATACCACTCCCTAATTTTCACCCTGCAGATGTCATACTTGTCAACTGCAAACTAAAGAACCACAAAAAGTTATGCATTGCTGGTATCTATATCCCTCCAAGGAATAATATCCCCATTCTAGAAAACATTCTCGTCTGGACTTCCAACTATATCTTAAATGAAACTATAATTCTCGGGGGATGTCAATGTCACCTGGGAAACCTTGACCACCAACTTCCCTACCGCAAGTGTAAATCTCTGTGGCTTCAGTCAACTAATTTCCATATTCACCCTTTACAACAAATCCACCAGTACTGGGTCCATCCTTGACTGGATCCTAGTATCCAGTCCTAGCTTGTATCACAACCCTACAACACTCCCAGATTGTTCAAAGGCTTCCTCTACATCATATCAGGCCACACAAATATAAAGAATGCCATAGTTTCACCAACTTCAACCCAGATGAGTTTAACAATATACCCACCTTTATAAATTGGTCCTTCCTCCTTAGCCTACCACTTGTGGATGCCATTCTGAAATTTAACTGCATATTCCTGGATATTCTTCATTCTCTAGCTCCTCCCAGGAAAAAAAAGAGTTAAATCTCACCAAGCACCTTGGCTTTTTCACTCCACCCTGGTCCATATAACCATAGGGATACTGCATGAAAAATTGGTTGAAATCTAAATCCCCCAATCACCTACAAACCAGCAAACAACTTTGTAACTTCACTAAAAAACAAGTCGATGAAGACATAAAAGTACTATCTAAAACTTCAACTCCTACTTCATAAACTCCATTAAAAACAAACTCAAAACAGTCACAACCCTAACATTATACTTCCTTTCCCATCCCCTGACAACATACCCACTTTTTCTCTCAAATCTGTCCCTACCACCAACATTAAATCTCTACTAAACAAACTAAAGCCCTGCTCTCCTTCAGCAGACAGTCTCCCTGCAGAATTCCTAAAACTAGCAGCTAACTCAAGAGCCTACCCATTCTCCATCCTGATTAACAGATCAGTTCAAGAATCTATAGCCCCTTCTATCTGGAAACAATTTGTTATTATTCCACTTCACAAAGGTGGACAATTCAGGGAACTTACAAATTACAGGCCTATAGCAATTCTGGCTCCCCTCTCAAAAATACTCAAAAAAAATCCATTGGAAAGCAGCTTATCGAACATCTTCTAAATGGAAATCTACTCATGCCAACCCAACATGGCTTTTGTACTAACCACAGTACAACTACTGTCCTAGTCTCCTTACTCATACTATCATTAAAGCCAGAGAAAATAATAACCTGGTATGTTCCCTTTTCCAGACATCTCTAAAGCCTTCAACACAGTCTCTCACCCCTTGCTTTTCTATAAAATGTCTGCTCTTGGTTTCTCTAACTCTACACTCAACTGGTTTTCTGTCTACCTTTCTAACTGACAGCAGTCTGTCAAATGGCTTTCCTTCTTCTCTAATTTCCTACCTTTTAATACTGGAGTACCACAAGCTTCCATCCTTGGTCCAGTACTATTCAACAGCTTTGCTAACAGTCTTCATTCATCCTGCAATCAGTCCTCTCTAATACTATATGCTGATCTTCTGGCAATCTTTTACACTTTCAATCCATAACCCAAAAATCTTTTGACTCTATTGAACGTTAGCTAAATGACAACCAATTAGTACTTAACCCTAAAAAAAACTACTTCTGTTTCTCCCAAAATCTCAGTGTCACCTCAAAACATCCTTCACTATTACATCCCTTGACAATACCTTAATAAAAGTAGCAACACACATCAAGCTCTTGGGCATCATCATTGATGATCAACTTAACTTCAATCTACATGTCCAAAACTGTATAAAAAAATAACTCACCAAAAACTTGCTATGTGTTACAGAACAAATAAATTCCTTACCAATGACTCTAGACTGTCCCTTGCTAATGCATATCTCCTTCCCAGCATACTCTATGCCTCTTCTATTTTAACCAACGTACTATCCATGCTAAAAACAAAACTGGAGCTCTGCTACAATAAAATTGCTAGATTTGCTGCAAACCAGTCCTATAACTCACACCACTGACTATCTCTAAAATCCTTAAACTGGTTTGAGCTGCCTCACCAGCTCCTCCTCTCTCAACTTCTCCTCATTTACTTCATAACAAATGTACTTCCTGCCCAGCCATCTCAACCCTCATCACTTACTCTACTCCCAATCACTCTCTCAGAGCTCTGACCAACTTCTGTTAGAAATGTACAAGCCTAAAAGATCCATAGACCATAGCTTAAGTAGTTATATGGTAGCTCTGGCCTGGAACAAAATTCCTGTAACCTTCAGATCTATCTCAAATAGTTTCAAATTAAAAAAAAACATTAAGAGAAAGACTCCTTAACTTTTAGCTCTGCTCCTACCTTAATCCTGCCTAACCTTTCACTAATCTTGTATTCTCTCCTTTAATCCTGCCTAACCGACCACTAACATTTTCCTCTCTTCCCTCTCCACAACTTTCACTGTTCTAGCAACCTCCTTCTTCATCATCACATATATATATATATATATATATATATATATATATATATATATATATATATATATATGAGTGCTACAGAATCCTGAAAGCCCAAAATCCTGAAGACCAAAATCCTGAGACCAAAAGCTCAAAATACTGAAAACTCAAAATATTCCGGCACAAATACATACAGAAAAAAATAAAAGGCAAACCATATTACTCTTCTCCAAGTATAAGCAGGGGGACAAGCCTCCTGTACCACCCAAAACCCCTGCTACTTAAATATATCAACTCCAAGATTGCAGTTAGTATAGTGAAGTGGGTGCAGGGGGGGCTTGCCCCTCTGTGTATAGTTGAAGGGTAATATGTTTCAACAGCAAATTTACTTTAAAGTTCTAGGTTCTCCATGTATATTGCTTGTGCCTTATATTATTTTTTTGTATTTTACCCAGCTAGCGTATGTTTAAAATTTTACTTTGTGTGCTAACTTTATATCCTTGTTAGACTTCTGATTTGTTTTCTTTTTGTGTATGAAGCTTTTCTTCCCTGACTCTGCTGAAAAAGACTCCCTGCCCAATTGGACTTAGCCCAGTTAGCAAATGTCAAAATACATCAGTTCTGTGTAAAATATTGTATCTTGTGATGTTAAAAGATAAAAAAGGTCATGTTTTGAAGTCTTTGGAGATAAAGTTCTAATGATGATGCCACAATACGAACAAAAGATGACTGACTTTAATACTTGGCTTAGTTTCAGGTGTCATTCTAAGGGGGTGCAATATTTGTCAGCATGGAAGGAGATGGTCAACAGACTACCTTGCTTTGCCAGGGATGGTTTGCACTTCTCCTCTCTAGACTTTTGAATATTAGCTAAAACATTGTATTTCCCCCAAAGTGCCTTTTTTTAGGCACTGACAAACTGAAAGTACTTCCGGCGTCTGTGCGGTCACTAATACATGGTTTAAAGCTGTGGAGAGCAGACTGACAGTGCAAGGTTATAACGCCTTTCACACATTTAAACCAGCTCTATACAGACAAGGACTAAAGGCAGAGGTGTCTTGATTTACATCAAAAATAAATATACCTCAAGGCTGGTCAAACAGAACAATGGAATTGAGCTTCTCTATGTTCAAATCACCATGGGGAAAATCCAGTACCACTTCCTTGCAAGCTATAGGTCCCCATCTATGATCCAGGAATCCCATACCATATATTTAAACTTATTGGAAACACTCACCATACAACCCAATACCATATCCATGGGCAATTTTAATTACCCCACTATTAACTGGGAAACCTATATGACACCAAACATACAGGCACAGAGATTCCTGGAATTTGTAAACACAAACTCCCTGAACCAGATTGTCACGACACCAGCCAGAGTGCAACCACACTGGATCTGGTCTGCACTAATATGGGAGTGTGCTGCACACCCCCTAGAGTAATGACTTCTCTGGTAAGTTCAGACCACAAAATGGTCTCCTTCGAAATAAAAATAAAACCTAAAATCCTACCTAACCTTGGAATATTCAAGAACTACTCTAAAGCTAACTTCCTGCTATTAAGTGAGAATCTGGCAAAAATTCAAGCTCCCATAAACCCTGAGAACACTGCTGCCTATGCATAGCTGTTTACAGAAATACTATACAAGCATGTTATTAGCTGTATAGAGGCAGCTGTGCTCAGTGGGAAGAAGTACAGAACTAAGTTAAAAAGGAAACCACCCTGGTGGAATCACAAAATCAATAGGCTGTATAAGAGAAAGAAAAAAAATCATGGCAAAAATTAGGAGATGCAGCACTCACCAGGATAAAAGTACTCTCATCAAATTAAACAAAACAACTCAGAGGCCAAATAAAGTCTACCAAAGCCAAATTTGAGGTACATTTGGCCTCCATGACGAAGAACAACCACAAGGCATTCTTTAGCTAAGTCTGCAACCACAAAGGCAGTGCACAGTTGTGTGCAGAGCTCATTGTAAATGGAGTCACCTATACTGGCCAGAAGATATAGCAAACCTACTAGCTGACAAATACTGCTCCAACTTTACTCCCCTCTTCCCCTCAACCTTCCCTCAAGAAATACCAGCAAATATAACTCCCTCTGCTATCACAAGGGAACAGGTCCTCAATGGTCCTCTAAGGCCAAGGACACTGCATCAATGGACCCAGACAATATCCCAGGATGACCTCTAAATAGTATGAAACATGACCTGTCATGCTCTTTGGAACTGATATTTAACTGTAGCCACCAAACAGGTTTCATGCCTCATGAATGTAGAACAGAAACAGTCACCCCTCTCAACAAAGGTGGGCCATCTAGAGACCCTGGAAACTACATACCCATAAGTCTCACCAGTCTCATATGCAAAGCCGTTTAAAGAATTATTATGGGAATGATCAATAATGACATAGGAAACCTCTAGACACTGGAACCGACCCAATTTGATTTTGTCAAGAGCAGGTTGTGCCTTCTCAACCTAGTAGACTTCTTTGAAAAGGTCACCAAAGCAATAGATGAGGGTAAAATGGTTCACACTGCCTTGCTTGAACTGGCCAAGGCATTGACACAATACCCCACTCAGGCATTGTTAACGAACTCAAGAGGTTAGGTACAAACCCATATGTCACCCAGTGGATAGCCACCTGGCACACAGACAGGACCCAGGAAGTTAGAACTGGGGACTCTACAAAGTGGCCAGTCACAAGTAAAGTCCCTCAGGGATCAGTCCTGGGACTGCTCTTTTTTGGCATTTATTTCTATGAAGTCAAGGCCAATGTCAATGGCCTCTGGTTGACTAAATTTGCAGATGATTGCAAATTAGGATCTGTCATTGAATCCCGCACCATACAAATGTTCTCCAGGAAGGGCTGACACAGACAAACAATTGGTGCTAGAGCCATGGACTGAAACTAAATGCCAAGAAATGCATAATACTATACTTTGGGAAGTCATTCACCCCTGGTAACTATCATATTGTCACCACACCCTAAGAGTTGACCCAGTAGTTAGGGACTTGGGTGGACACACATAGACAGTAATCTAGCCTTTGACCATCATGTGTCTACAGTAGTGAGTAAATCATTCTATGTTGCTCAACTTATAAACAAAGGTATTGCTTGTACATCCAAGGAAGGCATTGTTCCACTGTATTCAGCATTCATCAGACATATCATTGAGTAAAATGCCCCCTTTGATATGTACCTAACCAGGCATATCCAACAACTGGAACATACACAGAGGTTCCTCACTAAAAGAATGCAAGAAATAAAGTAACATGTTCTATACAGATGCCTTAAGAAAAGGGAGCTCTCCAACACCTGGCAATTTAAGACTTCAAATATACTTCCCCCTAATTACACTTAAATGCCTGCAGTTTTGAGGATCTCACATACCGTCTTCAAATTTAGTAGCAAGGTAAGTTGTCGGCAGATATGATGGTCACATTTTATGAAATAGTGTGTTCCAAAAATGTATAATATCTCACTTGTTATAGATCTTCAAAACATGTCACGTATAAAAGAAACTGATATGTCGTTTAACACAACTGTTATTTTCACAAAGTTTTGAGAATGCTGTCTTCTATTGTTTCCGGCATATTTATACTTTTTGTTTCTGATTACTCTGTGATTACAGACATTCCCAAAACATAAAAAACAGCTTTGCCTCATAGGTACCCTGTGCTAAAATGAGAATTAAGACTGTGAAAAGCCCACTAACGACTGGTGTAGGGCACCCAAACAAAGTATATATTTTTTATTTTATTTATCCTTTGTTGACCAAGTTAGTCCCATTAGGTTAGTGGCCTCTTTTCAGGTGAAACTTGAGGAGGTATTTCTATTACTGAGGGAAATTTGGCCAGGAAGAACTTTTCCTACTCTTTTCAATAGAGTCTATGGAATCTTGTACATCCACTTGAGCTACCACTAGCTTAAGTAGTTGGGACTTTGGTTTAATATTGCATCTGAAGAATGACACACTCAGGAGTGCAGCATGGCCATGTCAGCAATTCAGTCATCTGGAAAAGGAATAGAACCCACAGCCTTCTGGTCTTCCAGCAACAAATGTGAGTGGGATACCTATTGCAGCACTGTTATATTTATTGTAATTGATTAATTTAGTCTCATTCAAGTAAGGACTGTTTTGTAGGAGAGGCTGTGTATAAGAAGCTCCAACAGTCGGTCAGTTTAGCACTGGGAATCAAGGTTACAAGCTGCTAATAAGGCTCATCTACTAGCCCTATGTTTGATTCCTACAGTCTTCATTTGACTGTTTGTGACTGAGCAAATCCCTTTCCCAGACACTGCCTCCATGTCACCTCTGAAAAATGGGTCTACGTCTGTTCTTCAAAATTATATTTTATCAAAGAACAGAAGTAAGAACCCACTTCAGCGAAAGTGCATTTATGCGAAAATGCACTTTCGTGAATTACACTTATCAAGTCTTCAAGTACCTGAAGAAGGTTTGCTTTTCACAAAAGTATTTACAGAAGTATCACCAGTTTTAAAGGAGAAGGTCATTAATTTATGGTCTGATTTAACAATGCAGGATGGTACATACTGAAATCTGAAAGAAGTAGCCATATTTGTGAGGACAGTCCAGATTATTTTTTTAAAGAAAGATTCCCTTACATATTATTAATCTTAAAATCAATTTAATCTATATAGTTTCTGAAGCACTGTCAATTTAAGTTTGTCAGGTAATCTTGTTTAATGCTTATAAGAGGTCTCATTCTACCTACACACAAACTATTTAAGAGCTTAAGGGAATATAAAATAGCAATGAAAACCAGAACTATCTGTATCTTTCATTAACTATGTCAGGAAGTTAAGAACTAACAACCAGCAATGTCTGGAGTTAGCTTGTGTTGTTTAGGTAGTGGGCATTACTGCCATCATATTTTCCACTCATAAGTGTACTTTATTACCCATATATAATTTCTTTATTTAATTTCTGAAAATTAATTTTTGATTCCTTGCAAACATCCCTGGACACTTTGCCTGTGTTTATTCCTTCCACTAAGCTGTTTAAGTAAAAGATACTTTTTCCCGGGATTCAATAAAGCCTACACCAAGTGTACACTAAGTGTACACTGTTCTGAGTGAGCAGACAACACAGGCATGACTCATACCTTCTTCCTCCAATTTTAGTTTTCCTTCTGATTTTCTTGCAACTTTAAATATTGACAGGGATTCATAAAGGTTACCACAAATTGTAGACTACGTGTGCACTTAGTATAATCTTTCTGAGTGACTAGAAAGCAAAACAAACTTAGTAGGGATGTTCTTGAATACATATCGAGTACACTTAGTATGCACTTAGTATAGGCGTTATTGAATCTGGCCCTTCATTTACTTTTTTGAGTTTTGAAAACTGATTAGAATGCCAAGTATTGTGTAAAAAAATTGTGTTATGTCTAGATATGCAGTTATTTGTATTTATTTATTTATTTATATGTTGAAAGGTTCCTAGGTAGCTGCACTTGTAGGTCATTTTAAGCCCAGACAATTTCACTTTTTGTGCTTGATTTAATCTACCCCATTTGGTTAGAGATTGGTTTTACCCATCCCATGATTGATAATTGCATATTACCCCTAATGAGAATAACTTGGATTATACTATAAATAATGTGAGGGGGACCCATGCATGGGCTAAAGCATTTAGGAGCTGTCTCTATCCATTAGTTGAAGATTTATTTGCTTAAGTTTACTAGAAAAAGTCTGACTGTGTTATATTGCTCATTTCAGAAGAGGATGGGGAGAAAAGCTTCAAGAAATGGTAGCTGTATAATATAACACACTTTAAACAATCTCTGAAGAAAGGACAGTCTACAAAATAACAAAATTCATTAAAAACAGAATAAACAGGAATTACCATGCAAAGATATATACTTCAGCAAGACATAAAGAGCAGTATAAAAGATATAATGTGTAGTAAGTTATAAGAAGTAATATTAATGTGCGTTGTAGAGCATCATGGGAGTAGGCAAATATCAGTATAAATGTAGAAACAGTACTAAGGAGTAGGGAGCATCAATTATATGGGAGCTAAAATAATGTAATATGATTCTATACTCACATTCAGAGGAGAACAATAATATATACATTTTTCATGGGAGGGGTGCTAAACAATCACTTCAGTAATACCTAAAATTGTCAGCTGGGAAGAAATGGTTTAGCAAGGGAGAAGGGAAATCTTGAATATATTTATCCTGGAGTTTCAGAACAGTTGAACATTCTAAATTGATTTAATTTTGGTCTATTGGATCTAAACCCCTTCTGTAACATCAACAGAGCAGTTCAGAAGGACAGATATATTTTGCAGTAGAATAGACTGTTCTGGAACCAACTCCCCATCCTCATAAAACAAAGTTTGTCCCTGACAATATTCATGCACAACTTGGATCTATGGATGAGACAAAAAATTTACCCCAAGACTGCCCCTTGTTCTGCTAATGAACAGTTACACCTCCTAAATGCTTTAACCAATGCATGGGTCCACTCAAATTATGTTTAGTATGATCCCAGTTATTCTCATTAAGGGTAGTATATAATTATCAGTCATGGGATGAGTAAGCCCAACCTCTAACCAAATGAGATAGGTTAATTCATGCACAAAAATGGAAATTGGCTGGGCTTAAAATGGCCCACAAGAGCAACTGGCCTAGTACTTAACTATGAACCTATGGATCTATGATATCCGGTTTGATAATTCTAGTCAGTTCAATTTCTGCTGGGGAATGCAGTGATAGGTTCATTTTGGGAGGTTGGCTGCAAATTATTTTATTATAGCACTGATCAACTTTGTTCATTATTATAATTTGAAGGGTCTACCAGTCTTCTTCCTACCTCCAGACTAACTCCATAGGGTTGGGATTAATGCAGAGCTTGAGGGTATCCTGAGGGTCTGGGTCTTGCCAGCTTGTGTGATCAAGATTCACATATTTTACCATAGATTGTTTCATCCCAACCTGGATGCCCATGGCCAGATATGCAATTTATTTTTCTCCAAGGTTAGTAAATAACTTTCCTTGGGTAGCACGGCCTTAGAATCAGTTATATCCTGTAAGGAGATGTGGGGTGCCCCCCCTTTCTTTGAATTGCTATTTGCAGGTTTGGTCATTGTCAAAAAGCTGTTGACAATCAAATGGATAATATCATGTGTAATGGCACCTCTTACTTTCTACCACTTAAATTACACCATGCATGCAACATATGGCATATTAAGTAGCTGAGAAGATACTTTCCAAGGACATACTATCTGGTATTTGGCTGTTCTGGAGTGTGAATATATCACTGCATAGTGTTTAAGTGTTAAAGGCTTGGTGACTGATTTTCAGATATATTGTGTGTGTATATATATATATATATATATATATATATATATATATATATATATACATACACACATACACACACACACACACACACACACACACACACACACACACACACACACACACACACACACACATATCAGATGTGCACTGTAAGACTAAATAGGGAGCTATACACATCTAGTTTTGCTAATTGTTTTCAAAAAGAAACAGTAAGTTCTAGGTCTGTTTCCATGATGTTGCATGCTTTTGCAGAGAATTCCTATTGTTAGATGTAAGAAATACTTAATAAATGTACAAGTGGTTGTGCAAATTGCTTTGGTGCTCATGTTTATTTAGTGTTAATAACTTTGACTTGGTTATTTTCCATATTTCACGTATGAAGCAGAACTGCAAAGTATTCCCAAAGGAAAAGGGCAATTTATTGTTTATATATTGAGAGAGATAGTTAGATAAATATTGATATTGTCCCACCACAAACACCACACACACACACACACACACACACACACACACACACACACACACACACACACACACACACACACATATCTATCTATCTGTCTGTCTATCTATCTATCTATCTATCTATATATATATTTACATATGGAGGAGAGTGTTGTGATAAGAAACCAAGTCAAATGTTGAAGAACATATTACATGAAATGATACATGAGCAGGATAATGTTCCCACTTCTTCTTACCTAAAGTAAATAGAAGGACAAGTGTAATTGTACTAATTCAAGAAGAATTTGGGTACAAAATACCAGATACTTTTGTGACTGTTCAAGTGTGGACTTACAGGAAAATGATGATTCTGGTACCCATGTCTTCCATTGGTTAAATTTATCTAGCCCAAATGCTGATTCTGTGCAATTTTACATAATATTTTTTCAAATATTTTTGACTTTATAAGGAGATGTTCTTTAAAGAATTTTTTTTACTGTATTAACTGAAACCTTGATACATAGTTCTTTTCATAATGCAAAAAAAAAAAACACACAGTAAGATGTCAAAGTAAACTGTTAAGATATTTTGATTTGTTAGATCTCTGGCAGACATAAAACATTATCTGGATTCTAAAATGTCTGTGCAGTATTTCACAAGGAAAATGCCTGAGAGCTAGCCTGCATTAGTTGCAGAATGGCAGTGAATGTATAAGGAAATGTCAAAAGGTCCTGGGAAAGTATTCTGTAAAGTCAGAGTATGGGACCAGTAATGCAAAGCACTGCAAACTAAGAAAAGCAAGAAACACAGAGTGCATGATACATCAAGGCACATGCATAAAAACAGGTATTGTAAGAGTGCTAGGAGGAAATGTCATAAACAAAGCTTACAAAAATGAAGGAAATGCCTATTAAAGTTCTTACAGTCCACAACTAAAACAGAACAAAGCAGCAATGCATGGACTGTTTGTGGTTCTGAAAAAAACTACAGAGAGGAAAGACAAAAAACTAAATGACACTAAATATGAAGGCAGTATAGCTAACAGAGCTGAGCATTCATCTTCAGAGGAAGAGACACACATACATGCATACAACATTAAACAGTTTATTAAGACTTCACAGCACTGTAGAGATATGTGGTTAAATGCAAAACTCATCTGCCACAAACATAAATACAAAAATTCTTTGCCACAAAAATAAATAACAAGCCCAAGTATTATTGCAACTAAGTACAACAGCATAACACAAACACCTATCTTAGCAAAGACCTAAACAGACTCAGAAAAGTGGGGCAGGAAATGGGTAAGGGAGTTTTGACCCATACATGCAGCCAACAATATAACAGACTTTTTAACATGTAGAATGAAGTTCTCAAAAACAAGAGGTGCTCATTATAATGCATCATGCAAAAGAAGCATTCACAGTCCTACTATAATAAAAGCAAGGAAGAGGAGTAACAGAAGAGTAATCCAAAACACAAAACATGCAGTAAGGGCCATGGTGTTATGCAAATCAAATAGTCTCCTGTAACATACACATGCATGATGAGGAGTGGTATACTGAATCACAGTGTTATACAAATCAGTCGGCCTCCTGTGGCCTCTGCCTGCTTAGCTGTATTTTGTGAAGTGCAGAAGGTGTGCAAATCCCATATCAATATGATGGTATAGACCATTAAATGTAAAGACCTTGAGTCTTCATCCCTGTTGTGTTACCTTTGATGAATGGAGCAGAGTAGGTTATTGTGCCCCTGCATGGAAAGACCAGAGCAGAAGGCACTACTAATGTTAGCTACTGACAGAAGAATGCTGGAAGACTACCTGGCAGGTGGCTCAGCAGTGTCTGGGAGGATCTCAGCAGCAGGCCAGCAGGAGAACTGTAATAAATAGATCAAGAGACTAGGGCACATAATACCAGAAGTACTAGCTATGCAGGTCAGAGTCACACCATATGCAGTGTAAACACAAATAGGATAGAAGTTACCCACAGAACGCACGCATCATACATAGAATACACAGAGTGCAACATAGTATCCATAACTGTGGGAATGAAGTGTGAGGTTTGAATAGGTCACACTTTTGTAAAGTATGTTGATTACATGGGATATGTCAACGTAATAAACTTGGAACATTAGCATCTGGCACAGGCCATCCCACAACTACCCTAATAATACTGCATAAATATTCCTAGAATAGCTGTCAGATAGTCATGTGCTAACATAGCCCGGGCAAACATATGTAGCAAAGCATGTTAAATCCACAAAAGAATTTAAAAGTGTACCAGAAATGAACATAGGATAAGGTAAGACATGTTGCTGAAAACAGTTGATCTGATATTAAGAGTCTGATAACCAGTCCACCTGACGTGTAAACAAGTAGTTAAATAAGTAAATAAGCATTCAGCATGTAGAAATACCATCCTCTGCATTAAGTGGTGTGTGTGTGTGTGTGTGTGTGTGTGTGTGTGTGTGCGTGTGTGCGTGTGTGTGTGTGTGTGTGTGTGTGTGTGTGTGTGTGTGTGTGTGTGTGTGTGTGTGTTTGTGTCGGTTTCATGGCTAAGGAAAGCAGCAGCATCCAAATGGCAGACCATACATAAATATCAGTGTAAACACAATGCTGAGTAGCAAGTTGTTGGAAGGTACTGGAATTCCCATATCAGCAAGACTGCCTAATGCAAGTTAATATGTTATTGTTGTGTGCCACAAAGGAAACCATTCTCTATCAGTGGTCTTGTGGAGCAATGAATGTGCACCCACAGAGAGCCAGCACAGTAAGGCTATGACTGCAGATTGAGGTTGATGCTACCTTCACAGGTCAGTCGAAATTAATTGGGTTTAAGCCCAAAAAATAGATTGAAGAGCTATAAAAAATGTATGCATATATAGCTTCCTGGAGCCAACAGGAATATGCCACTGAGTGATTGCTATGTCTACACTGACTTCAAGTTTTTGCACCCCTTTTATTTCCCTGCCAGTGCCATACTGTATAACTTTTGACCCTTCTTGGCATTGTAAATGTCTGTATCCCTTCTTCATTTTTCATTCCTGTCTATCCTTTTTCTTGCCCAGACAGACATATTTCCAAGTGATTCTCAGCTTCTTGGTCAGATGTGAATAGACCAGAACAGACAGAGTGACTGTGTTGCCGCCATCATTGATTAGTACAGGTAAGTCTAATATGGTGAAGATACTCACATGTAATGTGTATTAGGACTGAAGTCTGTGGACTGCAGTCCATTTACTTGATGACATCTGTAGTCCATTTACTAGGTGACATCTGCAATCCATTTACTAGGTGACGTCTGTGGTCGATTTACTAGATGACATCTGCAATGCATTTACAGGTGATATCTGCAGTCCATTTACAAATAATTGGGGGCTGGTGTAATGGTTAAGGTGTTTGACTCACAGACACAAGGTGCAGTATTTGATTCTCACCTTATTTGCTAGGCTTAGAATGGCCTATTAAGAAGGCTAGCCTAGCAATTAGCTATAAACTTATGAAACCATGAATCTAAGAAAAAGGGAAAATGAAGATTTTAGGAGGGTTCTGCACAATGGTTAAGGTCTTTACCTCACAGATACAAGGAACAGAGTTTGAGTCTGACTTCTAGTTGTTGGCTAGCTCGTAATGGTCTGCTGATTGACAGTGTAGTGTTTGCTTATGACACAATACCTGCTGCTAATTTGAAATTGCAAGGGGTTCTGTGCAACTATACAGATGCAGTTCTGCAAGAATCCTGGTCATATCTTAAAAAGTTGGGAATTGGCATAATGGTTAAGGTATTTACCTCCCAGATAAGAAATACAGGGTTTGATTCTCACTAAGGGAAATTGGCTAGGCTGAAAATGGCCCATAAGGGCAGCTAGCTCAGTACTTAAGTATGAAAAGTAGTTATTTCCCAAATAAAATGTAATATGTGAATATACTTGTTGTGGCCTTATAGCTCAGGTGTTGGAGTGCTGTACTGAGAAACCAAAGTTTGTAAGTTTGAATCTCAGTTAAGTCGATGGTTTTCTTTCAAGGGTTGGGGTAGGTTTATTGGCTAAAGTGTTTACCTCATAAGCAAGAGGTATGAGATTTGATTCTCACCAAGGGAAAATTGGCTGAGCTTATAATGGTTCACAAGAGCAGCTAGCTCGCCTATAGGTTCACTAGGTTAATGACCACAAGGTCCTTTTTAAACCTAGCCATGCATCCCAAATCTCTGACAAGTTCTGATACCCTTGATAAGTGTAAGCAGAGGCTTGGGAGATGAACCATTTACAGGTAGCCTGTGTCCATTAGAGACATAGGTGCCAAACCAAGGATGAATTTCCTGTTCCCCATCCAGTTTTCCAAGATGTAGTTGAATTGGGTTAAGGAGGAACTCTGCTTCACGTGGATGGGGAGCCTGTGCCAGAGATGGGGAAGTCTCTGGGTTACATACCTGTCTCTCCAGCACATCCTATTTATATCACAGGCAAGGTTTAAGTCTTTAGAATGGAAAATTCTGGTGCTGTTTGTTTTGTGGACATGCAGGAGGTCCAACAGAGTGGGGTCTGACAATGCCTTGTATGCCAGGCATAGATTTCCCCTCAAAAGCCTGTAGGAGAGATAATACAGGGATAGGGTTTTGAGGCAGTCTGCACAGTACATTTTACTTACTCCCTGTATTCTTTTATTGAGGAACCTGAATCTCTGTTCTATTTACTAGGTGACATCTATGGTCCATTTACTAGGTGACATCTGTGGTTCATTTACCAGATGACATTTGTGATGTACTCTGAGGATGTGTACTCTTTTATAAAATCTTTTGTAATAAATATTTCCAGTAACAACTAACCCTGTACTTTCAAACTCTAATTCTACTGGAATTAACCACACTCATTTTAAATATACTTTCTAATTATCATACTTCACTATTAGTAGCCTTCTTTAGAAACTGGTTTCATCTATATATCCTGCTGTTCCCCTTCTATATTCTTCTTTTTTATTCAATAGGTAAATATGATCAAAATGAACAAGTTACTGTCAATGAGTACCACAGATGTATGCACTTGTTTTGTGATGCTGTTTCACATATTATATTATGTTTCTGTTGTTATGAATCTGTTTCATGTATTATTATAACCATTGAGCTTTTCTTTCTGGACCTCCACTGAAAATGGGTTCCATGTCCAGGCAGACATTTCCAGTAAACAAATACAAATAAGTAAATGAATAAATAAATAAACACATGTGGGACTATTGTATATGATGTTCACAAAATGTCATTAATATCCCAAATAAGGTGCCTCTAGACAACAACATGACAGACTGATAAGATGCATATCTTATCTACATATTGCAATTCACTAGTGAGTATAATGCTAACAACTGTTAACGCTTTGATAAACTGAGTTTGGTTAATGAAAGAGCATACATAGCACATCAGGACTCATGTTACACGTCACCTAAAGATGTCTGCATAGCTCAATATAGAAAAGCAAGACAACAAGCATAAACAGATCCCCCAGAAAGAACAACATGAAGAAACACAAAATGGCATAAAATTAAATAAAAAAAAATAGTAACAAAAATGAACTTTATTGGAGGAGGCAAATGTTTACCCCTTTACCCCTTATAACCCTCTTGCTTATAAAATCTCACCCTTCTAACTTTTCTTTATCCGTTTTCCTCTTGCCTGTCTCTACCCCTTCATGCCCTCCTTTCTGTTTACTTTCTTTGTACTGATTCCTGCATCGTAGTATTTGTTTCACAATACCTTCTGATTAGTTTCCATTTTCTTATGTGATCATCTCCCATTTTTCTGCTTATAATATTTAATAACATTCCTTGTAATGCCTATATAATTTTCCCAGCTTCATGTTTTTGCACCCCTTTCATTTCCCTACTAATGCCATCCTGGCATTGTTAATGTCTGTATTCCTTCTTCCCTTTTCATTCCTGTCTGTTTTTTTTTAGCCCAGACAGACATACTGCCAAGTGATTCTCTACTTTTTGCTCTATATCGCCCACATTTCTGTATCACCTATTCCCAGATCTCCATAACTCACACCTGACCCCAAAATATATATTCCGATATCTCTTACACTTATTATTCTGTATTACTCTTTCTTTCTACAGCCTTTTGATGTATTTGGTATACAAACCATCTGTGCACTAGTCCATGTTGTTGATTTGTGTACATGCCAGATGTAATACTCTCATATTTCCCAAACTCATTGCTCTCCTCTATCCCATCTCTCCATTTATTTATCCATCAAGTGACGACTGTCTTCTTCCATCATATCTTTATAGAGCATTCCTACTTAGTATCCACCCTTCCACTCTTCCTGTTCCATAGGGCTACCAGTTCCCTGAACCTTTATGTCTCCCATTGCTCCACCTCTGTTTTTCACTTGCATCCTTATTTCCAGCTTCGTATGCTCAGGGACACTGATTTTTGGTTTTCAAAAAAAATTGAAATTCTGTTTCCAAGGGATGAAATCCAGTAATTATACCTATGACTTTTAAATGTAGTTTTTGGTCATTACAATAACTTTTTTATAATTTTCTCCTGCATTGCTATATGTTGAAAATTGAAATAGATTCTAGGCACAGAGTACTCAATAATACAAGATGAGGACATTATAAATAATAAATACAAACAGAAGTATATTTTGTGATGAATTATTTCTCTGCCCTAAAATCAACTATATGATCTTAAGGTGCACGTTATTTGAATGCTCAACCAAATAACAAAACCTAAAAAAAGTATACTGGGTTTCCTGTAACTACTGGATCATGAAAGTATTATACCTGGGAATCTGGTGAAAGGGTTTTAGAAGCAAAACTATAAAAAAAATCCCCAGGAAAGGGCATTATTACCTCAAAACTTTACTACTGCTTCAGACCAGGCAGTGACACTTTGTCCTTTTAAATCCAGCAGTAATTTGTCTTATATATCAGTGTTATTTGTATAAAGTCACATTTACCAGCAGAAGCTCAGGACCTTTACATATCAGATTTGATCCATAATGACAAAATGTAGCACAATGTGGGCTATAAATATTATCAGTGAAATTTCATACAAGAACTTGGTCTCTAGAGTGTCTGCATGTTGTATGAAACAGTTTAAATAAAGACTATAGCACTGAAAGTTCTGTCACATGAACAATTTAACTATGTATGGAAACAAGGCTTTGGCAAACTTCCTGTACCTTCTGTCGCAACTGTCTCCATGGAATTTTAAAAGATACACAATCTAAAGTATGTAATTGTCACATCATATCCCTAACATTTGCTATGAATTTTCTGTAACAGATGCTTAATTAAATAACTTGTATGACATACCATCTAACTACATTACTAGGTCACTGTTCACCAATACCCATTCCATACCACATATAGCTTCTTCCACCATTACCACCACCACAGACAAAAGTTACCAGAATGGTTTGGTCAAGACCAACATGCTACAAGAACAGTCCACTCACCATGGTCATGTCCATATTGTAGGTGACTCAATAGTTTGGCACACTGGTGTACCACTCTCAAAGGTGAACAAAGGTAGGGTAACAGTGAACTGCTTTTCAGGTGTTAGAATTCACTATGTCACTAAGGTGCTCAAATACCTTCACCTGCAGTATGAAGATGATGTGGTCATCACCTATCTAATGATTTCATTTCTATATTGGTAAAACCGAGAGGCATTTCAGACAGAGAGTGTATGAGCATCAATACAGCATCAACAAAAAGAACCCCAATAATGCTTTAGCAAAGCATGTGGGTGACTACCCAGAACATCATTTTTTGTATTACATTATAGATCAAGTTAAAAAGGGAGTTCGTGGAGGACCATGGCAGCTTTTACTTGAAGAGAGGGAACTACACTGGCAGTTCAGGTTAAATGCCTTTGTGTACCCGGGTCGTAATGACACTTGTATAAAATGTGTCTTGAAAATGAAATCATTAGATAGGTGAGGACACAAAAAATATATATACACATATGATATATATTAACACTTATGTGTATACTATTTATTTAATGTTTTATATTGGAAACAATTTTAAGTCTATGTTATTTCTGCACTCAAAATGGAACTGTTGATAAATATTAACAAATGTTTTTAGGGTGTTTTGTACCTTTAAATAGTTAAAAAGGTTATGACATCATGGAGGGAGTATCTTATATATTTTAACATTTGTAAGTGTGATTTTGTCTGATGAAGTTCACTTACTTATAGTGTTCAAAAGCGCTTACATAAAAAAGTTTTTGTTGGAGTACACCTTTGCCTTTGTTGTTTTTTAAAATAATGGCCCACAAAGGCAGTTAGCCTAGAACTAACCTATGAACCTATATATACTGCTATGGATCTGCACAATTCCTTTATACTATATTAAAAGGATATCTAAGGCTGGAATGAAGCTAGTCTTCAGCAATGCAACTACAAAACTGATTAAGCCTTAGAATAGCAACAGTCAAGAAAATGATCCATGCAGGTTAAACAAGAGCTGCCTGCTGGATTTACATCTGGGGAATCCCTTAAGATACATACCAAGATACTAAAACTGTCTTTGAATGTGATTTCAGAAACAAATACCTTTGCACATTACAAGGAACTAATTAAAGACCAACTAGACTTTGGGCAAGTGTGTCCCCCTACAGCATTGCTTTCAATTTTATGTGACCACAGTTTGCCAAAGCACAAATCCGGGAGCTTTACTGTTTGTCATTGGTTAGTTCACTGAGTGAACGTGAAAGATCACCAGTATCCTGTCATGGCAGCTGAACATGGGGAAGAGCAAGAAGGTATGAATTATGCTGCCCTCACTTTCTCCCACTACTGTGAGGCCTGCAGGGAGAACTGTCTCCTGCAAAAATGGTTATTGTATTTTGCAACCTTGGAAAAGTTACTGTTTTGCCTAGTGATCTCCCAAAGTTTCACTTGTTTTAGGTTTGAATAATTGCATGCCAATTAAGCTGCGAATTATTTGTAGTGGACCCCACAAATGCACATTGTTATCAGATTTCTATCCATAGGTATTGGTCTGTTGATAGACTTTAATGTGGGTATAAACAGCCTATCAGTTATGAAGATTGTAAAGTAAGTTATATGATGAACACAAATGCACAATATCAAAGGAAAACAACAAACTTAGAAAATTACTTATTGAATGAAAGCATCTTTTTTTGGAGGGCTGTGCTCTAATGCTCTTGTTGCATACACACACACAGACACACACACACACACACACACACACACACACACACACACACACACACACACACACACACACACACACACACACAAGCATGCACACACACATACATTAATACACACACACACATGCATACACACTCATACACACACGCGCGCGTGCAAGCACACACATGCGCACACATGCACACACACACACAGCTGAGATTTATCCACCTCAGAGTAAGGAGAATTCTCCAAAAACCAAACATGTGAACACAAATTCACATATACTAGCATTTGCACTTTTCAGTGTTGTACTCTTGTGTGCTGACATCTTGCCTCTCTCCAGGGCTGGGAGTTTGGGGAGCTAGGACTGTTTTGGATGAAATCAAGCACATTATGGTAAATAATCTTGCTTACACAAATCTTTATTTATGGTGATTTGGTATGCCAGTAAAGTGATTCTTTTCAGCTGAATTAACTGAAACATTCCCATGGGGTCTTGGACATACCCGTTTATTTCCATAATAACCTCCCTTAACTGCCTCATGATGGAGAGCTGTAATGAGGCAAGTAGACATCACCACATTGAAGTCTGTGATGGGTCTGGTATATAAAGAAATGAGCCAGGTCTTCAGACATATTTGCAAAACAATAGTGTCAGTAAATGATACTGAAATTATGGCTGACCTCATTGGATTATTTGCTGAGAAAAGGGTAATTTCTTGGCCATAATGATTACATCTACAGTAATACTCAAGATCAAGGCTGGTGTGTGCTGTTATTTGTACAAAAGTACACAGTGTTTAAAAATATCAATAAAATCCTCAGGTTTGCTCATTATCTCAATGTTCTTATAGGTAAGGCACCCAAAAGCGAAACCAGATGCATCATTTGTATCAGACTCAAGCTGTGGTTATGCTGTCACACCTAGACTGTAATAATCTCAAAGTCGGTGAAGGTAACAGGGATGAGATACCAGGACATCCTCTGTGTCAAGCAGGAAATTATGAAAAAATGAAACCTACACATGGAAAGGGTTAGTATCCAGAATGGAACAACTTGTTATTCCAGAGCTCTGTTGTACTTTGGAGCATATTAAAAGAACAGATCAAGATGTAAACAGAAGACCTGTTTTCAAAAATCATTGTATTTCAGGGCTTCATGTGAGCATTTATATGCAAGACATAAATGCATCCACTGAGACAAAACAACTTTTCTGTCCATGACACAAACAGGACCCTCATTTCCTGCAATGGGACTTTGAAAGTTTGAACTCGCACTTCCTATGGTTTCCTCCTGTGCTTTTTTGATAAAATTATGTTGTTACAGTTTAAACAAGTGTTCGGTAAAAATATTTTCAGTGTCCTCATTTTTTAGATTTTTGGTCTTAAAATGCTGTAAATATTATTTTAAGTTTTGCTCAGTAACTGCTGCAGCTACGCACACCTACTGTTAGCAGCATTTTGTTCATCTAGCTGTTTGCCTTTGTATGGGGCTAAACAACTCTATCTGTGATGGTTTGTTGTTGTGATAGAGAAGTTGGTTAGAGAAGCATGAAAATGATGACACTATAAATAACTATAATATAAACAGCTGCTGATACTGCTTCCGCGTCTCTAGAGAAGTCAAGATTAGTGCAGTAGTTTTGCTCATTTAATATGAAATCTTTAAAAACCTTGTGTATAGCATAGTTTTAGAATTATTAATGTAAACACGAATGAGCAATATTAGATGCCTAGAGACATCAGTAGGATGAACCTATAGAAAGTCTTGCAGGCATCACTGCTTATATAAGATGTACTTTTAAGACCTCTTTTCATCCTACTTAGCTAACCTTAAGCCATGGACAATGAACAGCTTTGTTTGAAGACTTTGTAGTATGTAAAACCTTGAGAATAAGTACTAATGTGGGCTACTTCACTTCAAACTAATACACACAAAGTCCATAGAAATCTGTGCAAGCTAAGATATAAAATGTTGCACTATCCTGCTCCTGTATGCATATGAGAGGTATAGATTCCTGAAACTCAAATCTTGATTTTTTTCCCAAAGGGCTCTGTTATGATTTAGTAAAACCTAAAAGGCTGTATGTAGTATCAGTAAAAATCACCACAAAAATATCAAATAGCAAGTTTTATAAATTATTTTGGGAAAAAACAGTCCCTTACACTGGCTTCACAGGAACCCTCTGCAACCCCACTCAAAATATAATCAACTTCAAAGTCACTGTACCTGATGAATAAGAGGTGGTTCTTGATTTTAATAACTCTTTAATGTGTGAAGATAACTACAGTTTGCACATTTGTTTTTATCTGATTATCCTAGTGCCCTCTCCAGTTAGCACTGAACACAGAAGCCTTCACTCTGCTCATTCAATAAATCCTTACTGTACATCATCAAACCACACAATACATGCAAAAAAGGGTTAATCTTCCATTACATTACTTATGCCTGAATAATCTCTCTTGACAAAATGAGTTAATATATATATATATATATACATATATATATATATATATATATATATATATATATATAGTAATGTCCCAAAGCAATTGTTATAGGGTGGGATTTGTGAAGAAACCATTAAATGGATAGTGGTAATTCATGAAAACCCCTTTGGTGACATAGCATAGCCTGCATTGCACAATTAAGATCTGTTTTGAACCTTATTATGCTTCATTTGATTTTAAAAGACTATTTGGTGGCATAGGCAAAGCCTTAACTCTGTCTTCCAATCACCTTCAGCAGTTAAAGATAGCAACTCTGCTATAGTGTAACGTGTACATGAAGTCCATTCCATCCTTTGAAAGGAATATACAGTAATGTTTACGTCTATGATCCAACATTGCTTCTCTAACATAATATTAGGTAGTTCACATTGTCTAGGCAGTGTGCATGGTCAGTATATAAGGGCTCTTTCCCTTACAAATCCTAGACAGTAATAATCATTATTTAGGGTCCACCATCCCTTCCCTGTAATAGCTGTAGCAACTGTCATTTTCTAGGATCCCTCTTCGTATAACAGATGCAGTATTACACATTGTTCAGGGGTACTTCACTCCTACCTCAGGATTCTGACAGTAGTTATATCAATATTAAGCTGAAGCAGTCTGAGGAGAGCCAAAAAGGGACATTCCACAGAGTGAGTGCATGTGATGCAAAAGCTTCATATGTATTTGCATACCTGGAAGAGGACGAATGCCTAATTATGTGGGGGGAGCAATGACCACAAGTGGCGACAGGCACATACTCTCCTAATCCACTTTGGACTTTCATTGGAGAAAGCAAAGTACTGTACCCTAAAATAGGACGGGAGAACAATAAGCTGGGATTGCAGCAGACTGCAGTATCCCATCTTTTTATGATACATAATTTACCTCAGCACTACACCTCTTGGAATTTTAAAATCAGGACTAAGATTTAACATGATGTAATCAAATGATCATGTACATTCTGCTTGGCCTTCCTGTTTTACATGGAAAAAATAGGTGTAAGTCCTCTACTGTTTCTTAATGCATGCTAGTGCCAACAGGTTGAGTGCTGTATGGGCAGCCAGTCATTTGAGTTCTAGCATAGAGCAATATCTTTTAAGAGCCTTACATCTTATTTTCTCCATACAGAAACTATTCATGATTCCTGCCCACAGACAACAACCCATGTGGAAATACATCAATGTGCAAAGTTAAGTAGACTTAGCAAAATGAAAACAAATAGACCATAACTGTAAAGAAGCAGCATCACATATACATCTCCCAAAGCAAACAAAGAACAATAGGACCCAGTACGCAGTGACTCAAGTATGATACACAAGGCTAGAGAATATGCCAGAATACAACACTCAAGTTCTAATGCCAAGGAATATCGCAAACAGTATGAATTATGTACATTTAAGACAATACTACAGTGCATTGTATGAAATGAAATTACATAATGCAGGGTGTGTCAAGAGTTGTACTCCATGGTGCTTGAAAAAAGAGCAAAACAAATACATGTTGGGGCACAACCATAAAAGACAGGAGACAATGGAAAAAAGTATAAACAAGAATGCAACCTGAAATAGCAAAGTAACACTCCGGGATTTAGTAACCTTATATTTCCGTGCAGGAACAGTGTAGCTGTTCCTGCACGGAATATGACCGCCGAGCGATCCAGTAAAATACTGTTTTGATGTGCACGAGCCTGAATACACCATTCTTGCATGGAAACCAGTGCCAAATGCTAATGACCTCATTTGCTGGTGAAAACCATGCAAATAAGGTGAATTAGTGATTCAGCAAGCAGGCAGGTATCTGTGCAAGAACAGTGTTAGTTGCAAAAATGTATTCGGTTACTAACGGAATACATTTCTGCAAATAACGAAACAGAGGCATGACAGCTCCCAAAAAAGCATGTATTATACTCTTTAGGCATGCTAATGGCCAAATATATGGCCATTGACATGGAAAACTGCTTCATTTTCATAAAAATCAAAGGTTTTTTTTTTGGCCGATCTCGGCCATTTAAGCATAGGGCAGCGGAGAGCAAACAGGATTGTGCCAAAAATAAAAAACATGAAAACTCAATTTTAGGGGAAATCTGCATTTTGTCATTATAGTCTATGGCATGCAGAATCAAAATAATACCAGGAAACAGTAGCTGTCATGGGGAAAGACTCTGTGTTAGTGCAGTAACTATGGACTAAGGCAGTGGGGTATACAAATGAGAGGAAATTTACTGAATCACAAAAATCTTCTAAGTGCCAAACTGCATCTAACCGTGTAGGTGCTGTAGCACGATTGTGTAACTAGGAGGAGCAACAGACATGAAAAGGGGGTGTGTTAGACATGTTGTAAGCACATTGAAGCCCTATGGTGCACAGATAAGCTTAGCTAAGCTCAGCTAAGTAAGGGTGTGTGTCTGAGGCTGTATTGACTTATTCCAAGAAATGAGGAGCATGCTTGGGTCCAGAGGAGAACCATTTATTTGTGTTTACATTAGCTAAACGGGTTTGCGCGGAGTGCACCTCGGGGCACCAAAGGGAAGGAAATGGGAAGGGAAAAAAAGGAAAATAGCAGAATAAAAGCAATCAAGTACAAATTACATAACCAGCAGATGGAATGCATCATAGCTAGCCAATCATACAGGCAGTATCTGCTGCACAACAGTATAAACTATGGAAACACCTTACAGTCTGTTTTTCCCACAAACTCTGCACCACTGGTGTACTCATGCGGGGGAATTTTAACTGGAAAAATGTTAGGGGCTGCCATTGCTTTGATCCATCAGTATGTGCTAGAAGCTGAGGTTGGAGAGGAGAATAATGCTGACAACTGCCACAGACTGAGGAGGAGGAGAAGAGTGTTCAGACCTAGAGTAACTTACCAGGGGCTACATGAGCTGGAGATAGTAGAGTGATACAGGGTGGACAGAGACATACTTCAGCAAATCACCGAGTTGTGCCGGCCTCAACTCAGACCTAGAGCCAACAGAGGGGAGCCCATCCCAGTGGATGCCAAGGTATGTATAGCCTTAAGAATTCTAGCTCCAGGTGCTTTCCAAAGACCTACTGGGGACATTATGGGGGTTTCACAGGCATCTGCATCCAGGGTACTCCACCAGTTCCTGGATGCCATGCTACCACATGCCAGTGAGCACATTTACTTCCCCAACACCCGTAAGGAGATGACCAGCAATATGTGTCTCATCCACCATATAGCAGAATACCCGGAGGTACTGGATGCCATAGACTGCACACACATCCACATCAAAGCACCACCCATTGAACAGGGTAGGGTCTACATAAACCACAAGGGCTTCCCCTCCATCAACTGCCAGGTCATGTGCAATGCCCAGGGCATTATTATGAATGTGTGTGCTGGCAGCCCTGGAAGCTATCACGACTCCAACATCTGGCATTTGACACAGCTGTACCAGTCATTTGCCAGTGGGGACATCCTGTATGGCCATCTGGTGGGGAATGCTGGCTATGCACTTTAGCCGGGGATGATGGCACCCATCAGAAATGCACACACACTTACACAAGAGCACCATAATGAGGCACACGCACAAACCAGGATCATAATAGAGCATGTTTGGGATGCTCAAGTCACGGTTCCACTACCTTGACATATCTGGTGGACCCTTGCAGTACTGTCCAGTGTCATGCTACACAATATGATCCTGCAGCAACAGCTGCAGCAGGAACAGCATGGGGAAGGGCCACACAGCCCACCACCATTGCCAAGGTCCCCACAGGCACAGAAGGATGCAGAGGAGGAGGCCCCTGATCCTGCTCCTGTAGGCAGATGTAGGAGTGCCCAGTATGCTCAGGCCTTGGCAAAGAGACAATGCATAGCACATACACTGACACTGTAGGGACCCCAGGGACTGACACCTCTCTCTGACTCACACACACAGTAAAATGGATGGCACACACATCACATTACCTGTAGCTTACCATGCATAGGCAGTGCACTGTGTGCATCCAACATAGGTGGCCCTTAAGCACCATCCTCACAACTGCCACAAGCACAAGGTAAGTCAGTTTTCTTAACAATAAATAAATGGATTAGTATATTTTGCTAGCATATCTATGATAATGCTGCATGCATACAAGGGAATGGGGTGGCCAACTGGGATAGCAGCACATAACTGACAGCTATGTGGGACACCAAGAAATGTTAGGCCAAAACTGGCCTCCACACACTATGCAGTAGTACCCAAGGTGGCAAATCCCACTGCAGTATATGTGTGGGGGCAACTACCTGGGGAGGGTCATAGGTCACAGGCATGGATGTCAGTGTGGGAGTCCCATACCCACACCTCACACCCACACAGCAAGTCAGCTGTAGAAAACCACAGAGAAATGTCTGGTAAAAGCACACAAATTGTGTCAATTTTGAATCACCCCCCCCTACAGACTCGCACACTGATAGCACAGCAGGAACCACAGTTGCAGTAAGGCTATGAAGGGTAAGAAGTCTGAAACTCAAATGCATGCCATTACAATCTGACCTGTGCTCTTTACTGATATACCTCAAGTCCCCAAGACAGGGCACAATAGTATGGTAAATGGAACCAAAATGTAAAGTAAATATCAGCACAGTCTGTGCAAATGTGTACAGATGACAGGTGTGCCCACCCCCATATACCCACATAAATGCAGTAACATGTATGTTTTCAGGCAAATAGCAGCATAGCACACATTGGCAGGGCTGTACCAATACACAGGGAAACATGTTGCCTGTCCGCAATATACAGGGGTCAATGAGCTATGTGTATGTTTGGTTAATACTGTCAAGATATGGCCAGCACGTTCTCCTGGAAGTCATCTTGTAGTGCCCTAGGTACAGTGCTGTCTTTGACAGGGCCATGTGCAGATAACTGCAGTGCCAACTGTTATGCATGTCAGTGGCACACACTGCTCTGCCACTTACATACCTGGAAGTTACAGTGCTATGTGGAATATACTGCACATATAAGTGACATCTTGAAGGATGTGTAGCTGAGGTGCCAAGGCTTTTGTGAATATAAGCGCTTTTTGGTACTGTTGCCAGTGGTCATTCTCAATAATCCTTTTTTCATATGTTTGCTTTTACATATAATGGACATGCTTGCACAGTAGAATGCACACTGTACCCACATCCATAACTCCCAACCTCTGACAGCAAGATGTATGGACAAGGGCAGAAATAAAAATGGAACAATGGCACAATGATAGGCATGTGTCACAAATATCGCCCTTACATACTGAGAAAGTTGGTAGGTTGAGGGATTTGCAGTAGCGGGAATTGTCTGAAGATTATGTAGTCTGAAACAGTAATGGCTGTCATTATTTTGTAACATCACTCTTCAATTATATGTAACTAACTTGCCACAAAAACACAAGTTTACGTAGAAAGGGTGAAACCTCTAGCCAAACACCTGGAAAACCTGCCAAAAAATGTACAGGTGCGAGGTATGCCAGCACAAGGATATGACAGCTCAGGTTAGAAAGATACCACACAAGCAGGAGATCCTCAGCCAGTATATCACCAGGTTGCCAGACTGTTTACACAGCACATCATTACTGAACTGGCTGTAGCTACACTTCACAAATGGCCTTGTCGGACAAGAATGTACATAGCTGCCCTCATAATATTGGTTTATGCATCATACAACTAGTATTCCTCTGGTAAAGCACTGTGATGATCTGAGGATGTCTGGCACTAGGTAATGACACAATACATTGCAGTGTCAGACTACAAATATGTCAGAAAATATCTGCTAAAGAAACCCAGAACCCCAAGGAAAGTCCTATGTACTCCTGCGAGGTATGGCTGTAGCACACAAAACCCTAGACTGGAGTACACCTATCTCTGGAATGGAGTCCCACTCTAACTAAAGAAGGTCATACTGGGCATGCTCCTATACTTAGAGGATCACAGGACATGTTGGAACCCACACCAGAATATATGACTGTATTGTGTATATATGTCTGTGCATACAGACAGCTATGTACACCTCAACTGTCTCCCCACACACACACATCAGACAGGATTACCCTCAGCAAGCTGTAGGTGGAGCATATGTGTTATATCTGCATCTGTTCCATGAGATACACACACACACACACACACACATATATATGGGCAACAGATAACATATGTCAAGCATACACACATGTATATGTGGGGACGTGAGAGACAGACAGTGATAGAGAGACACAGGGGGACACAGACAGAGTGAGTCACAAACACAGATACACTGAATGGAATACAGTGATGTCCTGCTGTGAACAGTGGCATGGAGGTGTAAACAGTTGCATGTGCCAGCATAAAAGGTGAGCCCCATTGTGTAATAGTACTGAGGTTGGGTTTATAATATCACATCACCTGCCTACTTCATAAGATCTGCTGCTGTCATTCACCTTAGAAGTACCATTGCACACCTATTACCCCTATAAGCTCTGTAGTGCCTGCAATAACTGTGAAATACTATAGTGAAAATAACTAGATAGGCAGGGGTCCTGATCTCAATACTGGCAACTGTGTGTGTGAGACAGTTGTATATGCGGGAGTGAGGTAGTATGTGTTTGCTTGTAGATGAAACTGTTTTAGGCCATTCCCACCCACAACACTTCCCAGTGCCCCACTTTATCAGTCCTGCTGATGTCATTCCCCTTATCAGCACCTTTGGCCAGTTATCAGCCCAGTAAACTCCAGTGCATGTGCGATAAGTGCATAACATTGTAGTACAAATCAGTAGCTAAGCAGGGGTTCTAATCTCAGGTCCAGCAAATGTGTGTGTGGGTGTATAAGTGTGTGTGTATGTTTGTAGGAAGAAGTATTTTGTTAATTTCCCACCCAGTGCCCTACTTTATCAGTCCTGTTGATGTCATTCCCCTTATCAGCACCTTTGGCCAGTTGTCAATCCAGTAAGCTCCATAGTGTGTGTGATAACTGTGTAACACTATAGTACAAATCAGTAGCTTGGCAGGGGTTCTAATCTCAGATCTGGCAAATGTGTGTGTGGGTGTATAAGTATGTGTATAAGTGTATATGTTTGTAAAAATAAGTATTTTGATAGGTTTCCCACCCAGTGCTCTACTTTATCAGTCTTGCTGATATCATTCCCCTTATCAGCAACTTTGGCCAGTTGTCAGCCCAGTAAGATATGTAGCACATGCGATAACTGTGTAACACTATAGTACAAATCACTAGACAGACAGGGGTTCTAATCTCAATACTGGCAAGTAGGTGCATTTGTGTGTGAGAATCATATCCTGTGTGGGTTGTACCATTTTCAGTGATGTACCACCCTGTACACTTCCCATCACCCTACTTTACAAGGCCTATTGATGTCATAAACCTTAGAAGTACCTTGGGACAAGGTGAATTCACATAAGCTCCATGGCACGTCTGATAACTGCGTAACACTATAGTAGAAATAACTAGATAGGTAGGGGTTCTAATCCCAATATTGGTAACTGTGTGTGTTTGGGTTGAGAATCATATCCTGTGTGGGTTATACCATTTTGATGTGTGTGCCACCTTGTACACTTCCCATCACTCTACTTTACAAGGCCTGCAGATGTCATTCACCTTAGAAGTACCTTGGGACAAGGTGGATTCTTATAATCTCCATCGTGTGTCTGATAACTGCATAACACTATAGTAGAAATAACTAGGTAGGTAGAGGCTCTAATCTCAATACTGGAAACTGTGTTTGTGTGTGTGTTTTAGTTGAGAATCATATCCTGTGTGGGTTATACCATTTTGAGTTGTGTACCACCCTGTACACTTCCCATTACCCTACTTGACAAGGCCTGCTGATGTCATTCACCTTAGAAGTACCATGGGACAAGGTGACTTCATATAAGCTTTGTGGTGCATCTGATAACTGCATAACACTATAGTAGAAATAACTAGATAGGTAGAGATAGAGGTTCTAATCTCAATACTGTTAACTGTGCTTGTGTGCACGTGCATGTGCTTGGGTTGAGAATCATATTCTATGTGGGTTATGCCATTTTGATGTGTGTACCATCCACGCCTGTTTACCACATCCCGATGGCATTACTTTATATAGCGTGTTAATGGCATCTGCCTCACATGCAGCATGTTAAACTGTTCTACAGGCCATTCCAGTCATCTGTACAGACGTGTACAGAATATCTGGATGTTTGCAACCCATATGTGGTCTGTGTCTCCAAACAATGGCCATGTATGTGATATTGTTGCCAAATATGTCACAGTTAGTGCACTGACACACATGCCAGCATCAGATATAATACCTGACTGAAACATCATGCTGATGCAACATCTGTTACCCTATCACTTGCCCAGGTTTATAGGAGCAATAGATGACTCCAGTTGCTATTCCTGGTGGGTTATATCACCATCCATGAAGGCATTCACAACAGTACATGTTGTAAGAGTTAGTGGGTTATGTCCCACGCATATAATCTATGTGGGGCATGTCATGTGTATGTAGCACTATAGTACATTAAAGTGGATATGTAGGTTTACGAATATGTCCATTGCAAACTGTGTTTGTGTTACTGTATGCACATCCCTTGTGTCAGTCTTTACTCTGTGTATGCAAAGGATATACCATTTTGTCTCCCTGTTCCACCCTGTGAAGTCAGGAATACATACCACAAACCTTTCATACACAGTACCATGCATGCCCTCCCCAACTGCATCAGGGTTGAGTGTATGAGAAAGAAATGGCAGGGACAACAGGTTCTGACACATGAATCTGTTGCAGTCAATCTAATGGCTAAACTTGTGAGAGACCTACTGACAGTACTCCAATAACCTGTTCCATATGTATGAGCCTGTGGTACTACACAACACTGAGGTGACATGTCTGAAGGCTACTTATCTGTGACAAGGGATATGTATGCCAGGTCGCACTGTCTGACAACAGTGTCCATCACACACGGTTACATGCATACACACCAGGTAAACGTACATATAAATCTGTTCCTTGGCTATGAAACAGTCAGTGTATTTCCACTCTGCCATACTCCATGTTGGTAATTTCTGCAGGGCCACAGCCTGCAGACACACAGACACCTGGAACCCAAATAGAATACAGCATGTGAGACTACATTCAGTCAGTGGTACTAACAGCAATAATGCACCATGGCTAATAAGGTACATACACCTTTACATGTACCCATAACAAATGCAAGCAGACAGCACCTTAAACAGTATTACATAGCTACACTGTACTATATTCACCCTGTGCATCTGATCCATATTAGCCTGTCCTTACATTGATGGTATGGATGACTGGGATGTGGCACAGGTATCATCATATGCACAGGGTGTGGTGTGGGTTTGCCAGAGGCCTAGGCTGGACCATACGGTCAACATCCATGTGTGTGTGTTTGGAGGTGTGTCCTATAGATGGGCTGTGTAGAGGTGCTGTGTGTGTCTGGAGATGGATTGCCTATGATACAGATTTGTGTGTGTATATGTATGCACACAGTCATGCTATATGGCTGCCCTACACAGGGGTATGTTGGACAGCTCTGGACCATACCTGGAAGGGTGTCCAGTTCTCTGGCCATGGACACATGAACTGGTCCTACCAGGGGTCTCACTGGCACCACCAGGCCTAAGGCCAGATGCAGTACTGCTTTCTGATGGTGACTGCTGTCTGCTGGATCTGTGTCCCTGATGGGACTGGCCAGGACCTCGTGCCCATGGCCTGCTCTGTTGTGATGTGGACTGCAACACTCCTTTGGTAGTACTGGTGTCACTCCCACTATGGGAGTGTGAAGGTGCACAACACTGTAAACTCTCAGCTGATGTTGGTGCTAACCTACTTCCATGTGGCTGATTCCCATCTCCCACCACACGCTCGAGCATAGACATGCCACGGTCAAGGATTGCCAAGGTCTCACCCCACCATCTATTCATGACATCAGTATTTTGGTGTGTGGCCTCAATAAGGTCATGTATGTCACCACATAAGCCAGGAAGAGTTTCATCCACCACCCTGGGTATATGTCTGGTGTTGCATTCACTACATGCCTGTGCATCCATGACAGTCTGAAACATGCATCTTGTGACACCTGCTGTGGCACTTGTGACAGCAGCTTGATGAGCAGCAGTCCTCCTGTGAGTACCCCCTGTCCATCTGCCTGTTTGAGACCTTGCCTGCACTCTGGCTATGGACAGTGTCTACACTTACACCTGCCATAGTCCCCACACTAGCCTGTTCCATGCCACCACCTGCCAACTGTCCATCATCTGTGGCTGCTGGGGATGGGGCATGTGTGAACATTGTGACTGTGTGTGGGGACATTGTGGATGAGTGTGGGATGCCAAGCTGTGGTACAGATTCAGCCCCTGACAACACCACCTGTGCCTGAACATGACCATCATCATTGCCAGAGTCTGCAGAGACACTGACATCAGATACTGATTGGGAGGTACTGCGACCACCATGACCACCTGTTGGGGAAAGACAACATATGTAAATTAATACCTGCACTATACCATTTGCTGCTACACATGCACACACACGTACATGCACACACACACATATAGGTGTGGTGGCAGACAGGCATTACACAGACCTCACAATAGCCAACTGGTGACATTCACAATACAGTCAGACCATTGCATACACACCCTGGATAGGCCCTCAACATCATGCAGTGCAGCCCTTTCCACTTCCTGTTACAACTTATATACACCAGTTGATATGTGAGTAGCATTAGGTGATGGTCCTTCAAGTAGCACACACTGCACCCATGTACACATAATTGCTGTTCACCTGTATAGCACAGTGGCAACTCCTACAGAACATTTGTCTCAACTGTGCAGAGTGTCGCTGAATGTCTACATGTGTGGTTCTTATTTCTGGTCTGTTCATAATAAATCATGTATGTGTCTGACACATTATTGGGATGATATGAGGACTGGTGTCACTATTTAATAACATATTTTGAGTCTCACACTTCAAAACCTGAAGTACATGTATGTTACAACAGAACCAGTTACACTAACAACCTTCTAAGCTTACAGTGGACATTATAAGTGTAGACAGCCCTGTTAACATGCCAGGTTTATTTGATATATAACCTGAGACCACAGAAGTCATGTGATAACATTTCCTAACTTTAATGTGACCTATAACGTCTGCAATCTAATTGAAAAACACACACATAGGTTAGGGGTAACATGTAGAAGTTGAAATACGTACAATAGGCTGGTTGCATGACTGTTCACACCCTTAAGCTAACACTTTGTTAAAGCCCCTTTTGATTTCATAGCAGCAGTCAGTCCTCTTGGGGAGGTATGTATCAGCATGGCATATCTCGACTTAGCAATATTTGTACACTCTCCATTGCAGAAGCCCTCCAACTCTGCCAGATTGTGAGGGCATTACTTCTGCCTAGGCCTCTTCAGGGCCCCCCATAGATTCTCTATTGGATTAATGTGTGGACTGTGGCTGGACCCTTCCAAATCATTGATTGTCTTCTGGTGAAGACATTCTTTTATGGATTTTGATATATGGTATGGGTCAGTGTTGTGTGGAAAGGTGTAAGCCCTCTCCATCCACAGCTTTCTAGCAGACACATAATGATTTTGATTCAAAAGAGACTAGTATTTTGAACTCTTCCTAATCCCCTCCACCTTGGCTACAGGCACACTTCCAGCTAATGAACAGCAAATCCAAAGCAGGACACTGCCATCACTATGCTTCACCATGAGGATGGTGTTCTTTTGGTGATTCACAGTGTTCTTCGTGTGCCAAACAAACCTTTTGGTATTGTGGCCAAAAAGTGCAACCTTGGTCTCATTGCACCATAACACATTTCCCCACATGCTATTGGCAAACCTGATGTATTTTTCTTGAGAAATCCACCAGACCTGGATGTTGTTCTGTGTGTGAGAAGACTTCCATCTTCCAAACCTACCCCATAGGCCAGACGTGGAGAATATGGGAGATTGTTGTCACATGTAGTACACAACTGGTACTTGCCAGTGATTCCTGCAACTCTGGTAGTGTTGTTGTAGGTCTCCTGGCAGCCTCCTTGACCAGTTTTGGACTTGTCTTTTCCACACATTTAGAGGGGTGTCCAGTTCTTTGCAATGCTGCTGTTGCCCCATATTACCACCACCATGTGATGACTGTCTTCACTGTGTTCCATGGTATATGCAGTGCTGTGGAAATGTATGTGTATCCTTCTCTGGGCTGATACCTTTCACAAATGAGATCCCTTTGCTGCTTTGTAAGCTGTCTGTGAACTATGGCTGTTCCTGTAGCAGGCAACTGAGTAAATTTAGAATGATCCTGTTAGGACAGATGACCGTTATTTGCTGTTAATCAAAGAGTCTCTGTAATTGATGGCAGGTGTGTACCGAAGAAGATGTAATGCTGTAATAATATCAAAAGCTGCTACAACACTGTATTAGCTTCAGTCTGTGCACACATATGCATCTAGCATCTTGTAAGTTTTGTATGTGTCATAATTGTTCCCCTACTAGATGTGTTGGTTTTACAATTGGATTGTGCAGGTCATAGGTCACATGAAAGGTTGAAAGGGTTTGGAAATGTGTTATTGTGCTCTCATTTCTGTATTTCACAAATACCCGGCATTCTAACAGGTTTGTGTACACCATCTATATGCTCTGTATGACATTAATTTGTAAAATATGTCCCTAGTATTGGGCCTTTGTCCCCCAATTTTGTCAGTCTTTGTCCAGATTTCCTTCAATGATAGGTTGTGAGGTATGCTACAGATATGTGACATCTCCGGCAAATAGGCCCCTGTGATGACTACTGTGATGCAATGCAGTTAACCCCACCAATAGTGAACAGGCAGATATTGCAAAATAGCTGAAAGTAACAGTTGTGTGCATGGTCACATGCATGACCTTAACATTCCTGGGGTACTGGTGAGCCACAACAGGAAAATCCCATACTCACCGGCTTCAGGCTGCTGTCCCACATGCAGACCAGAGGGACCTATGTAGTTGTGGGGGAAAGTTACTGTCAGCAGACTCACATTTGGCATTGGTACAAAATGAATGCTACGTATCTGCATAGGTCCAATACAAGCTATGATACTACACAATTTGCTGTCCCTCGCCATAGATGTGCACTTGTGTCCATTACTAAACCCCACCCACAAATGCAATTTGAACTGACATATGCATCTAGATACTCTATTGAAGACAGTATGACTGCTATGCTTAAATTGATGTCTGCTGTGGCCTTACCTGGATGCTCCTCGCCTGTTGCCTGGATGCCACCCACCTCCACGACTGGTGTTTCATGTGTTGGTTGTTCTGTGGGGGCTGCCCCAAGGTTGGCAAGGAACTCCTCCATTGGTGTAAGTGGGGCCTGCATATCAGAACCCCCACCTGTGGCGGAATGGTCCCTGACCATGGCAGCAGCCCTTTGCTGGGCACAACATATCAGGTCAGTTGCCCAATGCCTGACCTGATCATATGTGCGGCCATGGTGGCCCAAGGTGTTCACTCTGTGGAGAAGGCTGTCCCATAGGGGAGTCTGCTCCTGCAGATTTTGTTGGCCTCGGCCAAACATCACTGCATGGTGCTGTAGTATTGCCTCTGTAATGGCTGCTTTTCCTCAGCAGTGTATGCTGACTGATGCTGCATAGCACCTGGAAGACATAAACGGGATAACACATCACAGGACATCAGACATTGCCCAGAGTTATTTACAGACCCAGCACATCAATATTGCCTATCAGTAGCCACCACTTACAACCACATCATACCCTTGGCATCTATCAGCACAGTATGAACTTACATTGCACTCCTGGTCCTGATGTGTCATGTTCCCCACAATGAGGGCCAGTACATTGCATAAACCACCATTCATCATTCACATTTGTGTAGGGGGATGACAGTGGCCATATTTCTTGCAGATGGGATGCCAATGGTGCTCAAGCTTTGCTTGCATACAGTGTGTAATGGAGATGGAAGCATATGCCTGGGTTTATGTAGGATGTAGACAGGAATGTTCTCAGGTCCCATGAAGATTTGCATTTGTTGACTTTTATTAGGCAGTATGCACCTTCTCCCTGATGATGAGAAGAGGGGTGCGGGTGCTGTGCATATCCACCTACACTGATGGTCAGCCGAGGGGGGGGTGTTTGCCCTAAACCTGTCTGCAGCAGGTTGCCTATAGCTATGGTGTGTGTGTGTGTGTGTGTGTGTGTGTATGTGGTGTGATTGACCACCATTACAGGGTGGGTTGTGTTGTCGCTTCTGAGATTGCAGACATATGTGAAGATGGCCTTGTGATTGGCTTTGGTGGATGTGTCCAATTTGTACTCATAGTTAGCCTTACAGTAATTCACATGGGACCTTATATGCTCATTCAGACAAAGGTGGACTCACTGCCAAGTTGGTGCCTGCTCCTACTCTGACCTGTACAGCCCACATAGTGACCAATTATGTGGTTTGTGTATTGCTGCTGTCCAGCAAAGGGGATTACTCTACTTTGGTGGAGACAAGTTTTACAGGTAAGGTATTGCTGAGTCCATACAGCTATGTCGGTGGTCATATGGCTTTTTGTAGTAGGCATGGACACAAGGTGATAACATGGTTGGACATCTCTGAAATTTCAACCTGATAATCATGCTTATTCTAGTACCCATGTCTGTGTCAGGACAAGGCAACAACCAGTAGCTGTAGAAATCTAACTCTGTTGGATGCATATAAACTGAGATTACACAAGTGTACAACATGTACAGCTTATTTACCTGACATTTTGCATCCCATGTCTGTTGTTATGAGGCAGCCAGGTACACCTACTCATACATAGAGGTGCACAGGTAATACTGATATACATTTCTGTTTTATGTCAGTATTGCACACTGTATTTACACTCTTGCTGCTCAGTAATTCCTGTCAACCTGTTAGAGCAGGACATCTGGATGGTGCTACACATACATGGGGGAGGGTGATGGGCCACAATTACTGACACTTTCTTAATATTGCTGTAACACACTTATGTCATTTGATAGCACAGTAGCCTTTGCATTCACAGATGTACCCTGGAGTATGTCCGACGCTCATATGGCAGGAAGAGAGGAGAAAGGCTGGGAGTGTGTTAGTGAGGGTAGGATCTTTTAATGTTGGCAGTATGACCAGTATGGGGACAGAGCTAGCTGATATGATGGACAGAAGGACATTTGGTATATTGTGTGTGCAAGAGACAAGATGGAAGGGGCATATGGCTAGGTGTATCGGAGTTGGGTCCTAATAGTTCTATCATGGTGTGGATGGGAGGAGAAATGGTGTAGGGGTTATCCTGAAGGAACAGTATGGCAAGGATGTTTTTGGAGGTGAAAAGAGTGTCGGATAGAGTGATGTTAATGAAGCTGGACATTGATGGTGTAATGATGTCTGTTGTTAGTGCATATGCTCTGCTAGTTGTGTGTGCGATGGATGAGACAGAAAAATCTTTGATTGAGGTGAATGAAGTGGTGATGACTGTACCCAAGGGTGAAAGAGTGGCGATTGGAGCAGCTTTTAATGGGCATGTTGGTGAAGGGAACAGGGGGGCTGAGGAAGTGATGGATAGGTATGGTGTTAAGCAAAGGAATGCAGAAGGTGAGATGGTGGTGGAGTTTGCAAAAAGGCTGGACATGGCTGTGGTGAATACATATTTTAACAAGACAGAAGAGCATAAGATGACATACAAGAGTGGAGGGAGATGCACACAGGTGTATTATCTCCTATGAAGGAGGGCCTGTTTGAAGGAGATTGGAGACTGTAAATTGGTGACAGGGGAATGTGTAGTTAGGCAGCATGGAATGTTGGTCTGTGGGATGATGTTGTTGATCAAGAGGAGGAGGAGTGTGAGGGCAGCACCCAGGATCAAATGGTGGAAACTGAAAAAGGGTGATTGTGAGGTTGAGTTCAGGGAACAGTTAAGACAGGCAGTGGGTGGCAGTGGAGCATTACCAAATATCTGGGTAACTACAGCACAGCTAGTAAGAGAGATGACTAGAAATGTGCTTGGTGTTACATCTGGAGAGAGGAAGGAGGACAAGGGGGACCTGGTGTTGGAATAAGGAAGTACAGGGGAGTAAACATGGAAAGAGGTTGGTGAAGAAGTGGAATTGTCAGAGAGATAAAGAAAGTAAACAGGAGTATAAGGAGATGGGGTGCATGGCAAAGAGAGAGGTGGCAAAGGCTAAAGATGAGGCGTATGAAGGGTTGTATGAAAGGTTGGACACTAAGGATGGAGAATAGGTCCTGTACCAATTGGCTAGACAGAGGGACTGAGCTAGGAAGGATGTGCAGCAGATAAGGGTTATAAAGGATAATGAGGGAAATGTACTCACAAGCAAGGAGAGTGTGTTAAGCAGATGGAAAGAGTACTTTGAGGGGCTGTTGAATGAAGAGAATGGGAAAGAGAGTAGGTTGGATGATGTGGGTAAGGTGAATCAGGAAGTGCAACAGATTAGCAATGAGGAAATAAGGATAGCTATGAGGAGGATTAAGAATGGAAAGGCTGTTGGTCCAGATGACATACCTGTTGAAGCATGGAGGTGTTTAGGAGAAATGGCAATGGTCTTTTTACTAGATTGTTTAATGTAATCTTGGAAAGTGAGAGGATGCATGAGGGGTGGAAAAAAAGTGTTTGATTACAAATTATAAAAATAAGGGTGATGTGCAGAGCTGTAGTAACCACTGAGAAATAACACTGATCAGTCACAGCATGAAGTTATGGGAAAGAGTAGTGGAAGCTAGGTTAAGAAGGGAGGTGAGGATTAGTGTTCAGCAGTATGGTTTCATGCCAGGAAAGAACAGTACAGATGCAATATTTACTCTGAGAGTGTTGATGGAGAAGTACGAAGAAGGTGGGAAGGAGTTGAGTTGTGTCTTTGTGGACTTAGAGAAAGCATATGACATTGTGCCTAGAGAGGAATTGTGGTATTGTATGAGGAAGACAGGATTGGTGGAGGAATCTGTAAGAGTACTACAAGATATGTACAAGGGTAGTATGACAGCAGTGAGTTCTGTGGTGGGAGTGACAGGTGTATTTACGGTGGAGGTGGGATTACATCAGGGCTCAGCTCTGAGCCCTTTCTTATTTGCAGTAGTGATGGACAGGTTGACAGACGATCAGACAGGAGTCCCCGTTGACTCTGATGTTTCAAATGACATTGTGATCTGTAATGAGAGTAGGGAACAGGTTGAGGAGACCTTGGAGAGGTGGAGACATGCTCTAGAGGGGGGGAATGATGGTCAGCATGACTAAGACAGAATATATGTGTGTGGATGGGCGGGAGGATAGAGGAATGGTGAGGATGTAGGGAGCAGAGTTTGCAAAGGTGGGTGAGTTTAAATACTTGGGATCAACAGTTCAGAGTAATGACGCGTGTTGGGGAGAGGTGAAGACAGTACAGGTAGGATAAGGAGGGTGTAGAAGAGTGTCAGGAGTGATTTGTGATAGACAAGTACCATTAAGAGTGAGAAGGATGGTCTACAAGATGGTAGTGAGACCAGCTATGTTATATGAGCTGGAGACAGTGGCACTGACAAAAAGGCAGGAGTCAGAGCTGGACATAGCAGAGTTAAAGATGTTAAGATTTGCATGGGGTGTGATGAGGGTGGACGGGATTAGGGATATGTATGTTAAAGGGAATGCCCAGGTTGGACGGTTTGGAGACCAAGCCAGAGACTAGCGGGATTATGTTGATTTGGACATGTGCTGAGGAGGGATGCTGAATATATCGGGAAAAGGATGGTAAGGATGAAGCTGCCAGGTAAGAGGAAAAGATGAAGGCCTATGATAAGGTGTATGGATGTGGTGATAGAGGACATGCAGGTGGTTGGTATGACAGAGCAAGATGTAGAGGACAGGAGGAAATAGAGACAGATGATCCGCTGTGGCAACCCCTAACGGGAACAGCCAAAAGAAAGAGAAGGAGATGTTATAATGTCAGTCTTCACAGGTTGCCAGTGATTTGCCAGACATAACACAACTCTATCAGTAAATGACTACAAATATGAGGCACACATATGGTCAATGTGCATAACACTGGACAGTTGAATGGTATGAGCTCAGTATATCACATGCAGTTCAACACACATATCTGCAACAGTATTTCACTATGCAACTACCCAGTATAGGTCTCTCACATTTCTGTAACAGACATGTATATCATAGTTGTATTCACAATTAACATATGGATATCTACGACATCCCAGTAGCTGGCCTAGCAGTGTCACAGAGTCAGAATTGTTCAACACACACTCCAGTAGTAGTCATATGTGAGCCATCTTTTCCTGGGGTGACTCAGGGGCCTGAGCTGTGATCTATGTTACTGCAGACAGAACCAGTTGCTATGGCCATAGGTTCTGATCAGCAATATATCAGTACAGCAAGTCTTTTTGAGACATATTTGTTGTACTTCTTATTTGTCATTATTACATACCCCCTACTGCATTTTATTACATTTATTATGTATATCATTATTTATTTTTATATATAGTTACCAATAAATTTAACAAACTCTGCCAAGATATAATAAATAAACTAACATGCAGTGGAGACATACACCCTAACCCTGGTCCCACCTCTCAGGCTATCCCAGACCCAAATCACCTTGCTCCTCTCATCCATAGACAATATGCCTCTCTCCTCCTTCTAAACCTTTACATAAGAAGCATCCTAAATAAGGTTCATGACCTGCATGCTCTATTAGCCTTGTATAAACCTGAAATCGTACTACTGACGGAGACTTGGATAAAACCAGAAATTAACCATAATGAAATAATAGCACCTGGATCTAACATCGTATGTAAAGATAGAACAGGAAAAAGGGGTGGGGGAGTAGCACTATTATACCAAAACAATCTCATTGTAGAACAACTGGATGCTAATATACCACACATAGACAATGCAGAAGTCATCCTTACTAGGTTAAAACTAAATCCCAAGAAACACATAAATATCATAGGCTGCTACTGTCCACCAGGCGATAATATTGCCAGTATGGAATCCCTCCTAGAATGGATCGCAAACTCCCTCCCTCAAGAAAATATTTTGCTAGGAGACTTTAATATAGATTGGCAGAACTGCTCCAGCCACAATCCTTCTACCCACATCAACCTGCATGGGTTTACCCAGCTTATCACATCACCTACTAGAATGGACAAAACCTCAAAATGTCATTCCATACTGGACTGGATTCTTATATCTGACCCCTCACTTGCATCTCAAGCAGGCTGCCTCTCTGACAGCCTCAGTGACCATCAACCCACCTTCCTTCTAAGGAGTAGAACTGACATCATTCACCATCCAACCTTTAGAGTAGTCAGGAACAAAAAAAAACTTTAAGCCTGATGACTTCTTAAATGCCCTAAAATGCAGCAATTGGAAACCACTAATACAACTACCACTTGATGAGGCAGTCCACTACTTTAACTCATCTTTCCTACAAATATTAGACCATCATGCACCCATAAGAACCATTAGAATAAAAGAAAGGTATGCCCCTTGGCTATCTAAGGAAACTAAATCCATTATCAAAGACAGGGACAAGTCATGGGTACAGTTTCATAAAAACAAAACCCTACCATCTAAACAAATCTACTCGGAACTCCACAATAAAGCCAAAAGCCTCATTAAACTAGACAAAATAATCTATTACCATAATCTCCAGGAAAAATATACTCACAGCCCTCAAAAATTCGGGGCCACTATAAACTCTATATTCCAACCAGGGAAATCCAGTACCCCAACACCTGCAACAGTAAACAATTGTGATAATATCCCCACTCAGTTCAACAAATATTTCACAGAAACAGTTAAAGCCCTAGCAGAATCCCAGTTTAACAGTCCAGACCCACCAATCCCACAAAATGACATCAATACACAAGAAACCACATCCCACTTTACCTTCCACCCAGTGTCAACTAATTCCATGTTAAAACTGCTCCACAAGCTTAAGCCTACCACCCTAGCTGCAGACAATTTACCAGCAGAATTCCTGCAGCTAGCTGCAGAGGCTATCCTAGCCTATCCTGTTTCTACTCTAATTAATAAATCAATATTAGAGTGTAAAGTACCTACTATATGGAAGATCTTCTACATCTACATGAACTGAGTGGAGATATTATCACGATTGTTTACATCATTCCACTGCACAAGGGTGGTAACTCCTTAGAACTCAACAACTACAGACCAATTGCTATTCTGTCACCCTTATCAAAAATACTAGAAAGAGTCATTTGCACTCAACAAATGAACTACCTCCTTAAAAATAATCAACTAACTAAACATCAACATGGCTTTAGACCCTTCCACAGCACCACCACAGCTCTAATATCATTCTCCAACATAGTTAACCACCACACAAATAATGGACAGTTAGTTTCTGCCATCTTTCTAGATCTGTCCAAAGCTTTCGATATGATCAACCATAAAAGACTTCTTAATACACTAACTTCCCTAAACATCTCCACCCCCTCAATCACATGGTTCAGAAGCTACTTATCAGAATGCCATCAAGTAGTAAAATGGCAGAACCAACTATCCCCTCTTCTACCAGTATCCTTAGGGGTCTCTCAGGGCTCCATACCGGGTCCACTACTTTTCTCTCTATTTACTAACCAGCTCTCATCCGCCATACCCAATGCCGCAGTAGTACAATACGCTGATGACACCACCCTCATATGTTCAGCCCACACACTAGAAGATCTTCACTGCATAAACCAAAACTGCTTCTCATCAGCTGAATCCTGGCTCACAAACATCCACCTTATCCTAAATCCAAATAAAACAAAATTTCTACTCTTCAGTCCCAGTAGATCCCCTCCCCCATGTGACAACTTCACTATAATGTCTAAGAACAATACTATTATCACCCCTACCTCCCACACTAAACTATTAGGAGTAGAAATAGATAACAGCCTAAAATTCTACATTCATATAGCCCAAACTATCAAGAAGGTTCACATAAAACTAGGTCTCCTTTACCGGAATAAGCAATTTCTCACTAATCACACCAAAACCACTATTGCCAGGACACATCTGTTGTCTTCCCTTCTCTATGCATCCCCAATTCTAACCAACCTCCATAAAATAAACCTACAAAAACTAGAATCTTGTTGCAACAAGATTGCTAGATTTGCAACTGGGACTCCTTCTAGAACCCATCACTATATAGCTCTCAAACAACTAAACTGGATAGAGTTACCTCAGCTACTGAAACTCAGTCAATTGACATTAGCCCACAAACTATATTACCACCCAACTAAAACTCCGGCTCTCCAAAACCTAATTATCCCTTATTCTACAACAAGAACATTAAGATCTAGCAACCAAAACCACCTAAATATCACCAGACATAACAATGATGCAGGGAAATCTCTCTACAGCTATTCTATCTCCAAAGCCTGGAATACACTCCCTAGCCACCTGACTTCCATTCTACCCCACAATTTAAAAAGCTGCTTAAAACCCACTATACTGATGCCTGGCTATGCTCCTGTGACACCCCAGGATAAAATACCTACTGTACAGCCTATCTTTACTCTTTACCAATATGCACTACTAATCCCTCATCTACCTAATAGGACCCCATGACTTAACTGGAATCTTACTTTATACAATATGTCTGTTTCTCTGTTTCATCCCATCCACTAACCATCATTCCATATTAGCTGCAACTTTTTCCACACCACCTTCACATTTAAAGTATTGTACATATCATATCTATACCACCATGTTGAGTTGCAAGGTTCATACATCCAAAGACCTGCAAAATGTTTTAATACACTAAATCTGTTAGTAGCAAAACTAGAATATGTATGTATGTGAATCCCATTAATATTCATTGATTTCTTTAGCTGTTTTCAACAGCACTGTTGCAAGATATACTTATTATGTTATAATACTCTGCAAGAAACTACTTACAAATTGTTTATATTTCTCATCCTGCTGCTATGAGACATCTTAGGAATTTTATTTTATTTATTTTATTGTTTTGCAACATCTTCTTCTTCTTCTCTTTTGGCTGTTCCCATTAGGGGTCGCCACAGTGGATCATCTGTTTCCATTTCTTCCTGTCCTCAGCATATTGCTCTGTAACACCAACCACCTGCATGTCCTCTCTCACCACATCCATAAGCCTTATCTTAGGCCTTCCTCTTTTCCTCTTACCTGGCAGTTCCATCCTTAGCATCCTTTTCCCAATATACCCAGCTTCCCTCCTCAGCACATCTCCAAACCAATGCAATCTTGCTTCTCTGGCTGTCTCCAAACCGTCCAACCTGAGCTGACCCTCTAATATACTGATTCCTAATCCTGTCCATCCTTGTCACACCCAGTGCAAATCTTAACATCTTTAACTCTGCCACTTACAAGCTCTGACTCCTGCCTTTTTGTCAATGCCACAGTCTCCAACCCATACAACACAGCTGGTCTCACTACCCTCTTGTAGACCTTCCCTTTCACTCTTGCTGGTACCCGTGTGTCACAAATCACTCCTGACACTCTTCTCCACCCATTCCACCCTGCCTGTACTCTCTTCTTCACCTCTCTTCCACACCCACCATTACTCTGAACTGTTGATCTCAAGTACTTAAACTCATCAACCTTCGCCAACTCTACTCCCTGCATCCTCACCATTCCTCTATCCTCCCTCTCATTTACACACACATATTCTGTTTTAGTCCTGCTGCCCTTCATTCCTCTCTTCTCTAGAGCATATCTCCACCTCTCCAGGGTCTCCTCAACCTGGTCCCTACTCTCAGTACAGATTACAATGTCATCTGCAAACATCATAGTCCATGGGGCCTCCTGTCTGATCTCATCTGTCAACCTGTCCATCACCATTGCAAATAAGAAAGGGCTCAGAGCTGATCCTTGATGTAATCCCACCTCCACCTTAAACACATCGCCACTCACACTGCAGACTTCACCACTGTCACACTACCCTTGTACATATCCTGTACCACTCTTACATATTTCTCTGCCACTCCTGACTTCCTCATACAATACCACAACTCCTCTCTAGGCACCCTATCATATGCTTTCTCCAAGTCAACAAAGACACAATGCAACTCCTTCTGACCTTCTCTATATTTCTCCATCAACCCTCTCAGAGCAAACATTGCATCTGTAGTGCTCCTTCCTGGCATGAAACCATACTGCTGATCACTAATCATCACCTCCCTTCTTAACCTAGCTTCCACCACTCTTTCCCATAACTTCAAGCTGTGACTGATCAGTTTTATCCCTCTGTAGTTACTACAGCTCTGCACATCACCCTTATTCTTAAAAATAGGTACCAAAACACTTTTTCTCCACTCCTCAGACATCCTCTGACATTCCAAGATTTCATTAAATAATCTGGTTAAAAACTCCACTGCCATTTCTCCTAAGCACATCCATGCTTCCACTGGTATATCATCTGGACCAACAGCCTTTCCATTCTTCATCCTCTTCATAGCTGTCCATACTTCCTGCTTGCTAATCTGTTTCACTTTCTGATTCACTATCCTCACATCATCCAACCTTCTCTCTCTCTCATTCTCATCATTCATCAGCCCATCAAAGTATTCTTTCTATCTGCTCAACACACTTTCCTCACTTGAGAGTACATTTCCCTCACTATCCTTTATCACCCTTACCTACTACACATCTTTCCCAGCTCGGTCCCTCTGTCTAGCCAATCAGTACAGGTCCTTTTCTCCCTCTTTAGTGTCCAGCCTTTCATACAACTCTCCATATGCCTTATCCTTAGCCTTTGCCACCTCTCTCTTTGCCATGCTCCTCATCTCCTTATACTCCTGTCTACTTTCTTCATCTCTCTGACAATCCCACTTCTTCTTCACCAGCCTCTTCCTCTGTATACTCTCCTGTAGTTCCTCATTCCACCACCAGGTCTCTTTGTCCTCCTTCCTCTGTCCAGATGTCACATCAAGCACCTTTCTAGCTGTCTCCCTTACCATCTCTGCTGTAGTTATCCAGCTATTTGGTAACTCTTCACTGCTCCCCAGTGCCTGTTTTAACTCTTCCCTGAACTCCACCTCACAATCACTCTTTTTCAGCTTCCACCATTTGATCCTTGGCACTGCTCGCACACTTGTCCTCCTCTTCTTGATCACCAACGTCATCCTACAGACCACCATTCTATGCTGCCTAACTACACTTTCCCCTGTCACCAGTTTACAGTCTCCAATCTCTTTCAAACTGGCCCTCCTGCATAGGATATAATCCACCTCTGTGCATTTTCTTCTGCTCTTGTACGTCACCCTATGCTCCTCCCTCTTCTTAAAATACGTATTCACTATACATACATTATTATCATACATACATTACAACATAATGTTCTTAATCTATGTCATGTTTATATCTGATTTCTCTCTGATTTAATGTATTATATCATAGCTAATTTAATTTATTATGTTATGATTTTGTGATTTTATGTATTATGTTTGGAGCTTTTCTCCCTGGGCCTCTGCTGAAAATGGACCTGTGTCCAGTCGGACCTTCCCGGTAAACGAATGTAAAATAAAATAAATAAATAAATTACATGCTTACTTGTTTGACATACCTTTTTTTCAAGTATGGTTGTTTTTATTCCACTGTGTATAGCTTGTTTCTTGGTGTGTGTGTGTGTGTGTGTGTGTGTGTGTGTGTGTTTGTGTGTGTGTATGTGTGTGTCTCTCTCTCCCCCAGATGTAGAGTATACATCTGTTTTGCATAGGCAGCAGCTTGCCTTTTGTAGATAATGCTCATGAGCAGTTGATTGCCTGTGCACCAATTGGTGTCCCACACTTGCTAATTGCATGCAGAACAGCTGTGGTGTTATTCCTATAGCCAATAACACTCCTATAATTGATTACTTCATGTGGGCGTTGCCCCTTTTCCTTGCCTGTGAGGGGGACTTCATGGAGGTGTGTGAACAGCAGCATCACAGATGGTAGTTGGAAATACCTCTTTCAACAAAAACTGTGGAGACAGGCCAACAAACTGGGGAGAATGTTCCAGACATAAGGACATAATGTAAGTATTGCTGTTATACAGTTGAATTAATGCTAGTTTAACAGGGTTTGTGTGGACATGGCTTTTCTGCTTGATTTTAAGTCTGACAGTTGTTATGTGGTTGACATAACTCTCAACTATAGGGCTATCCGCAGAATGGCCAGATTTTGGACTCTCGTGTTTGGCAAGTAATCAGAAATCTTTTGTCTTTGGAAAATCAGTGGCATACTCTGGGGATTGCAGTCAGTAAATGGTATCATCCATTTGTGTTTCTGACTTCATATCCCTCAGAAAAGATGTCTTACAACAAACCCTGTTACACCAGCAATTGTCTCATTTATAACAGCAATATTTCACATATGCCCCTGTTTTTGGGCCTCTGCCTGCCAAGTATGTCAAGCTTTGTCCAGATGTCATGCATTAAGAGGGTGATAGGTAGGGTATATCATTATTTAGTGCCTTCATTCCTGATACCATCCCAGTGATGTATCAGACTGCCAGACATGTTATGTGTAAGAGGCCTTATATATAAGTAAAAATCCTGGACATTCAGTGGGACTATGAACAGCTGAGAGGTCTGTGTATTTATGGCGATTGTTGACAGACTGTCAGGATTGTGTAGCAGTGTAGTGTGTCAGTGTTATTTGGCCTGTGTAGGGGGGTGGATGTGTGTGTCATGGCTCCTTTTCTATCTGCCTGTGCATGCTTCTCCTTTTTCTGGTGGTCTATCGGCTGTATTTGTAGGGGCAGACTGAGACATGTCCCATACCACGGTCAGGCGTCATACTACACTGTGAATTGGGCCAGTATATGTAGGGGTAGTGTGTGAGTGGCAAACATGTTGAGATGTTTTTGTTCACACAGTCCTTATACTGTACTGTTCCATTGGCCTACTGGTATGTCACTGTGACTGTGGTGGAATTGGTTGTGGGTACACACTTTCACACTGCTGTCTGTTTTTCAGTGCTATTCCATCCCTGTAGTGCATGATATATTTGCCAGTACATGTGTAATTCCCCCTAGCAGATTTGGATTAGTGTTGTGTCAGTCTGACTGTAGTTTAGACAGTGCTTGTGACATGCTTAGCAGCTGCGTATAGTTTCACTAATGTGATGTTATGTCTAAATGTCTGTAGGATGTACTGCTGCCTGGCCCCCATATGTGTTGTGTATTTCTATCACATCAGTGGGGTGATGTGAGGATTTTACTCATTAACTAGTGAGAAGTAATTGAGTGTTGGACTTGTGTTATTTCAGTCAATATATGTTAGGACAGACATGAGGGTGTTACTGCAGCAAATGTGTCAGCTTATCTACTCCAGTATTTCAGATATGTCCCTATTTTCATGACTTTCTCCCCCCACTTTGTCATGCTTGGTCCAGATTTGTTGCATTAAGGGGTTCTGAGCCTACCTCTCAACTGTCCGAATTGTTGCAGTATGTCTAGGTTTATTGCTGATATTTCTGGTCTGTTCCACAGATTCACTATTTTTATATCCCTGGTAAATCACTGTGATGATCTGAGGATTTCTGATAGTAAATGATGACATACATTTTAGTTTCAGAACTAACATCCTTCAGAACATGTATGCTGAAACAAACCCTATCACTCTGGCAACATTCTACATTTATAAGAGCAATATTTAAAATATGTCCCTAGTTTGGGGCCATTCTCCCCCCATTTGGACAACCTTTGGCCAGATTTCTTGCACTAAGAGGTTGAGAGGTTTGCCTCCATTAGATGTTATAAGTATATATATATATATATATATATATATATATATATATATATATATATATATATATATATATATATATATATATATATATATATATATGTATATATATATATATATATATATATATATATATATATCTATATATATATATATATATATATATATATATATATATACACACACTGTGTGTGTGTGTGTGTGTATATATATATATATATATATATATATATATATATATATATATATATATATATATATATATATATATATATATATATATATATATATATAATATATATATATATATATATATATATATATATATATATATATATATATATATATATGTATATGTATATATATATATATATATATATATATATATATATATATATATATTATGTGTATATCTCTATTTATACTACGTATATATTTTTCCATAAATATGCATCTCCATACATATATACATGTGTATATGTATGACTGATTCTATGGAATCTTTTCCTTACTGTTGAATGACTCTACTGCATGATATGTTTGAAAAAGCATCATCAATCCTTGCAGCTCAAATGGTGTAGTAGCATATGGTGGTGTACAGGGTCCTGGGTTTAAGACTTGGTAGGGCTGATTCTTTTGTTGCTAGGCAGAACAGTGGCTGATGGAAACAGAGTGATTAAACCAGTTTTAAGCAGTTGTAAATGGGTTTGCATGGGTTTGCATGATGCTAAGCGATGCCAGCACACTCTTAAACATACAGATGCTTTATCTGTGTTGGCTTCTCTTAGCGACGTTTACCCATGCACAAATCCACTTAGCTGAGCTACCTGCTGCTTAGCATTCACATTTGAGCAATGCTTAAACTCGCTAAGCATAGCTGAGGATTGCTAACCATTGCTCAAATTTCTTCTTATAAAATATCTTTATATATATATATATATATATATATATATATATATATATATATATATATATAATATTTTTATAATGTTATAATATATTATTATTATAATATATTATAATATTATATTATTATAATTATAATATATCATTATTATATTATATTATATTATATTATATTATCTCATTACATCTGAGTGACACCTCCAGGTGCATCTGCAGTTAACTCCTAGTGACGCCTCTAGGCATCAAATATTGCTTGTTTATATTTGCACCAATATTTCCCAAACCATGCTATGTACATTTTAATATATTTCATCTTAAAGCTTACATGATGGCAAACTCAACTCTATTAATATTTGACCTTTGTCTATTGCAGGTAAATATATATTAACTGTTGTTTTTTATGAGATTAATTTATATAGATATAATGTTCACGTTTTTCTAAATATCTCAACAACCAAGTAACACAGACAGAACTCCTGTAACTTGAGTGGTTGCTGAGATATTGTAAGTTGTTTACAGAATATTACAAATGTAATAATTACTGTGTTTACTGTGCCATATAAAATTCAGTTTAAGACTTAGAACCTAAAGAATACTACCACTATAAAAGTTGTTTGTGCTGAAGAGTTTCTCATTTGTACTTCTTTAGTATCATCTATAGTTTCAGAGATCTGAACATTTGTTTGAAATGTGAGAACTTAATTTGATTCTGGCAAAAGGCATAGTCTCCACCCATTGAAAGTTACAGTGCAAACTTCCTGAGCTCCACTGGACTGAATGAGTTATATAATATTTTTATATATTTTTTTATATATTTCTTATAAATTATAAAATGTGCTTTCATTACAGTAGCAAGGGGTGTAACCATACTGTATGGGACATGTGTATACATGAGTGGTTTCACATGTTCTATGCACTCACACTTGCATTCTACACCAGCTACACTACCCTGGGTGACAAAAATAACTTACCACATATTTAGTATGAAAATAGTACCTTTAACACTGCTTTTCCATGTAAAATTGGATTGCTTGTTGTCATACTCAAACCATGCATGCCTGCATGCAAAGCCAGGACTCTGACCACTACACTACCTTGGTTTGGGAATTTGTGCTGTATAATTTTATTTATCTCCTATTGTATATTAATATTATATTATTATATTAAATGGAAAGTATTGAAGTTTTGGCCATGTCATTGAGGACTGCTGTCATGACACAATGACATACATTTCAGTTTCAGACTTGTATCCTTCAGAACATTCATGCTAATGCATAACCTGTTTTCTATCAACTTTTTGTCTGCCCTCTGTGCAAATGGGATGACACCAGTGCTCAGGCTGTGGTTGACTACACTGCAGAATGGGTCTGAGAGCCCATACCTGTGTTCATGTAGGATGCAGCCAGGAATGGTATCAGGCCAATGGAGACTTCCATGTGTTTCCTTTGAGAGGGCATTACAGATCTGCTTCCTGATCATAGGGGAAGGGGGCAGGTGCTGTACATGCACATGTGTACCTATGGGGGGACAGGGGGGTGAAGTTTACACTTCACCTGTCTGCAGCCGGTTGCCTATATCTACGGCATATGTGTATGTGGTGTTCTTGACCACTACTACAGAGTAGATATGTGTGTTGCCTCTGGAATTGCAGACACATGTCTGAAAGGCCTACTGATTGATCTTGGTGGATGTATCCAGTTTGCACTCAAAGACAGCCTTAGTGTACACCACCTGTGACCTTATTTGCCTGTCCAGAACAAGGTGACATGGCTGCCAATGAGGCACCTGTTCCTTCTTGGCCCATCATGGGATTATTTCCACCTATGATGGTAGTTGTGATTGCTGTCCACCACAGGCATTCAGCCTCCCTTGAGGGGGTTGATGTTGTCCTATCAGGTATTACTGAGGCCATGCAGCTTTGTAGGTGCCCACATAGTATTGTGGTGTGGGCCTGGACACTGCTGCTAGTTCCAAAATATGGGACATCCTTCATGTGGGCCTTGCCCCTTTTCCTTGCCTGTGCAGGGGACAGTACGGAGGTGTGAGGGCTACAGCTTCACTGACAGTAGGTGGGAATACCTCACAGCACAGGACATATGGAGACAGCCCAACAACATGGGGGACAAAGCTCCAGAATTGGGTACAGATTGTATGTCATTAGTGCTGTTATACACATGATGGGTTGCTAGATTGACAAGGTTTGTCTGGACATGCATTTACTGAGTGACTTGACATCTGATAGTGATATGCCTCTAACATACCTCTCAACTGGCATATTGTCCACAGGGTGGCCAGAGGCTTGCCTGTTATGTTTGGTCAGTTCCTTGAACAATGTCTGTTTTTGTGGGTTTGGTAGGATAATGTGAGGATTGTAGTCACTAACTGTTGACATCCATTGGTGTTCCAGATGTCATATCCTTCAGGGATGTTATGTCCAGATGTCCTGTACTATGAGGTGCAGAGGTATGGTATGTCATTAATTACTGACTGCACTCCAGTTATCATCACAGTGACCTAGCAGACACCTGGCCATGGTATGTGGTAGCGGCAAGGATTATGGTTCCACACCCTGGACATTCTTTTGAAATCTGTAAATATGACAGTTATGTATGTCTGGCCATTGTGAAAAGACTGCCAATATTGTGTAGCAGTGTTGTGTGTAGATGTTTGTTGGGCTGGGTAGGTAGTATAGCAGGTATGAGTGCCATACATCCTTTACCTATCTGACTGTGCATGCTGCTATGGCTGCTGGTGGTCTATCAGGTCTTTGTGCTTGTAGGGTCAGACTGTGAAATGTCCTGCAATACCTCAGGATTCCCAGTACACTGTGATTTGGGCCAGTATATGTCAGTGTAGTGTGCGACTGGCAATCAGGATATGTTTGTTCAGGCAGTCGTTGTACTCTGGAGTTCATTTTGGGTACTGGTATGTTGCTGTGAGTGTGGTGAAAATGTTTTTGGGTGGACATTTTTGCACATCTGCTTTTCAGTACAGTTCCATCCCTGTAGTGTATGCTATATTTGAATATACATGCGTAATTGCCCAGAGCTGATGTGGGGGAATGTCGTGTTGGTCTTACTGTGCTTCATAAGGTGTTGGGTGATTACTGCGGTCATACCTCTATACTGTCCAGAGGCCTAGACACTGTCCAGATGCGTGGCTCATATATTTGGTGTGTTCCCCAGACAGTTGTTGTCCTTGGCTAATGACTAGGATACTCTGGGGAATGCAGTCAGTAAATGCTAACATCCATTGGTGTTACTGACTTCATATCCCTCAGAAAAGATATGTGACAACAAAGCCAGTAACACTAGCAACTGTCTACATTTATAACAGCAATATGTCCAATATACCCCTGTGTTTGGGCCTCTGTCCCCTAATTATGTCAGGCTTTGTCCAGATGTCATGCACTAAGAGGTTCAGAGGTATGTAGTATCATTATTTATTGCCTTAATTCATGCTACCATCCCAGTGATGTCATAGACTCCCAGACATGTAAAAAGGAAGCAGCCATAGATATGAGTCCTGTGCCTATACTTCCAGTGGGAAACTGTACATTTGAGAAGTGTGTGTATGTCTGGCCATTGTTATCAGACTGTCACGATTGTGTAGCAGTGTAGTGTATTGTGTACATGTTATTTGGGCTGTGTAGGGAGGGGGTAACATGTGAGTGTCATGGGCCCTTTCTATCTGACTGTGCATGCTGCTCTGGTTTCTGGTTCCCTTTTGCCTGTATATGTTTGTACAGGCAGATCCTAACATGTCCCATAACACCTCAAGATTCCCACTACACTGAGACTTGGGGCAGTATATGTAGGGGTAATGTGTGAGTGGCAAACGGGATATTGTTGCTCACACAGTCATTATACTGTAGTGTTCAGTTTGCTTACTGGTATGTTGTGGTGCAATTGGTTGTGGGTATACACTTTCACACCAGTGTCTGTTTTCCACTAGTGTTACAACCCTGTAGTGCCTGTTATATTTTCAAATGCATGTGTCCAGCCCCAGAGCTGGATTTGGGTAGTGTTATGTCAGTCTGATTGTAGTTTGGATGTTGCTTGGTAGCTGAGTGTAGTTTCCCTGGTGTGTTATCTCCACACATTCATAGGATGTCCAGTTGTCTGGCCGATATCTTTGGTCTGGTCCCCATAACTGCGGTGTATTCCTGACACATCAGTGGGATGATGTGGGGATTGAGGTCCCTAACTAATGAGAAGCAATTGAGTCCAAGACTTGTGATATTTCAGTCAATATTATGTTAGGACATACAATGTTACTACATCAACTTTCTCAGCTTATCTACTCACATATTTTGGATATTTCCCTATTTTCATGCCTTTGTCTCCCCACTTTGTCAGACTTGGTCCAGATTCATTGGACTAAGGGGTTCTGAGCGTACCTCTCCACTTCCAGGATTTTCACAGACTGTCCAGATGTTTGGCCCATACTTTTGTCCTGTTCCACAATTTATTTGTATTTGTCTGGTAAATCACTGTGATGATCCAAGGATTTATGTCAGTAAATAATGACATAACATTTCAGTTTTTATCCTCATATCCTTCAGTAATTGTCTGCTGAAACGCATCCTGTTCCTGTAGCAAATGTCTTCATTTATAACAGTGATATTTGAAATATGCCCCTATGTGTGGCCCATTTTCCTACCCCCATTTTACAGTCTTTCTACAGGTTTCTTGCACTAAGAGGTTGAGAGGGATAGTTCTGAGGTATGACTGCACTGCATGTTATATACATACATGTATATATATATATATATATATATATATATATATATATATATATATATATTATTTTCCTTCCTTTATATATTTATATATGAATATCTATATTATATATATACTTTTTCATACATATGTTTCAACAGACACACACACACACACACACACACACACACACACACACACACACACACACACACACACACGGTTCCCATTCAGAAGCCTGAAACATCATAAGCCTGAAAATCAAAATCCTGAAACCAAAAGCCTGAAAATTCAGAATCCTGAAAACTCAAAATCCTGAAAGCCCAAAATCCTGAAAGACCAAAATCCTGAAACTCAAAATCCTGAAAACACAAATAATGCTAATATGTCACTATAAAGACACTAATATCTACCAACTGACCTTGACCCTAACCCTAACCCTAAGGTCCGTCACTATCGCACACTCAGGTGACCCCTAAACCTAACTCACTTAAACCTCCCTAACCCCAATATTTGTCACTATTGCATACATGCCTAACTGCGCTAACCTAACTCACTTAAACCGCCCCTAACCCTAAAATAAAACCAACTGCACACTTACCTGACCCCAATGCATGACCTAACACCACAGGGCTAACAATAGCAAAGCCACAATGACATCAGTATGTCTATTTTGTGTTTTCAGGATTTTGAGTTTCAGGATTTTGGTCTTTCAGGATTTTGGGCTTTCAGGATATTGAGTTTTCAGGATTCTGAATTTTCAGGCTTTTGGTTTCAGGATTTTGATTTTCAGGCTTATGATGTTTCAGGCTTCTGAATGGGAACCACACACACATATATATATATATATATATGGAAGCACTTTACATAATCGAATTACTGAAATCTCGAATATTATATGGTCGAGACCATATGATCGAGATTTCAGTAAATCGAATATGTAAAGTTTTAAAAAATAACACTTTACTTACCTTAAAACATTACGTGCACACAGAGGCAAGGCTTCTTGTACGCTCTGTGTACGTAATGTTTTATCTTTTACGGTGTTGACAGGAAGTGGGAAATCTCCGTTTTGCGCTTCTGCATACAGCAATATGGGAGATTTCCTTCCCCACTGTAGCGATCTCAAAGTTGGTATATTTAAGTAGGGGTGTGGGGGCACAGGCGAAGCCCCTGCAAAAGCGATGTTTGACTTTTTTTTTGGGTTTCATTTTAGAAGTTCGAGCTTCCAAAACTCGATCTTTTGGTCTCGACCATATGAAGTTCGAGATTTTGGGAATTCGAGCTTCTAAAGTGAATCCATATATATATATATATGTGTGTGTGTGTGTGTGTGTGTGTGTGTGTGTGTGTGTGTGTGTGTGTGTGTGTGTGTGTGTGTGTCATCATCATCTTCTTTCGGCTGTTCCCATTAGGGGTCACCACAGTGGATCATCTGTTTCCATTTTTCCTGACCTCTGCATCTTGCTCTGTCACACCAACCACCTGCATGTCCTCTCTCACCACATCCATAAACCTTATCTTAGGCCTTCCTCTTTTCCTGTTACCTGCTAGCTTCATCCTTAGCATCTTTTTACCAATATACTCAGCATCCCACCTCAGCACATGTCCAAACCAACGTAATCTTGCCTCTCTGGCTTTGTCTCCAAACCTTCCCATCTGGACCCTCTAATGTCCTTATTGCTAATCCTGTCCACCCTCGTCACACCCAGTGCAAATCTTAACATCTTTAACTCTGCCACATCCAGCTCAAGCTCCTGCCTTTTTGCCAATGCCACTGTCTCCAACCCATATAACATAGCTGGCCTCACTACCCTCTTGTAGACCTTCCCCTTCACTCTTACTGGTACTCATCTGTCACAAATCACTCCTGACACTCTTCTCCAGCCACTCCATCCTGCCTGTACTCTCTTCTTTACCTCTCTTCCACACTCACCATTACTCTGAACTATTGACCCAAGTATTTAAACTCATCTGCCTTTATCAGCTCTACTCCTTGCATCCTCACCATTCCTCTATCCTCCCTCTATACAACACATGAATGATTCCACAAAGATTTCTCCCTAATGTTGTATACCTCTATTGCATGATATGTGTGAAAAAACAACATTAATTCTAAAAGCTCAGAATGTTAAATGACCAGAATGCATGATATGGTTGCTAAAGCATTGCAAACTCTTATAGCTCAAATGGTGCAGTGGTATGTTATTGTGATTTGTAGAGCATAGCATCCCAGGTTCGAGACTTGGCAGGACTATTATATTTCTGGGCAGAACAAGGTCTGATGGATACAGTGATTAAGGCACTTTTAAGCAGTTGTAAGTGGGTTTGCATGGGGTTGTGTAACACTATGTGATGCCAAGCTATGGTTAATCCATTTCAGCTTCACTTAACACCACTTATTCCCACTTACCCTTGTGCTAATTTCTTTAAAAGAAAAGAAAAAGGGGTGATAGGAAAGTAGTAAAAAAAAGGGGCATGCAGAGGGAAGTACAGTATGAAAGGTAGCTAGGTTTGTCCAGTATGGGTGTAGGAAAGGTCCATAGGTGTCCATTTCTTCTACAGCAACAGCTGTGAATTTCTACAGAATTTGGAGGAGAATTTGCACACTCAAATCCCTGAGAGAGGGGTGAGGACAACAGTAATATTTTGTCAAGCCAATTGGACCAGCCTACATGTGTCCAGTGAACATGTGCAAAATGGACAGCTATGTATGGGGCATAATTTTTTTGGGGGAACAGATGCCCTTTTTTTAAGGTGAGAGTGGGATGTTGGGGAAGGATAGTAGGTATATTTGGGGATGTAAGTTGGGTGGGAAGACAGACAAGATAGCAGATAGGGGCGGTATAAGATGCATGTGGGGGGTAAACACCTTGGACGGGGAGGGTGGTTGGGAATCAGATGCCCATGAAACCCGAAATGGATACAGTGGGACAGATGTCCCCACCCATGGGCAGTCACCAATGCATCTTCACTTCACGGCCCCAAAGGTGGCTGTGCTGGGGGCAGGACAGGAGGGGCAGGCTGACCCTCAAGATGCACCAGGTGGCCCTCAATCTGGTGCAGCTGTCCACCAAACTCCTTTTGGATGGTGCTATGCACCAAACCCTAGACCTGGCTATGGTCTTGTCCACACCCGCTCCCGGGGGGGGGCAGGCTCCATCCCCTGAGGCGGTTCCACCCGAAGGTGGTGCAGGACCAGCGGACGAGGAGGTCCTGAGTTGGGTCTCAGATGTGCTAGGGCTTGGTGCCATGGCCAGATGAGGGAGGACAGGTGGATCCGCTGGGATCTGCCTTCCCAGATGTGCTATGGTGTTGAGGTTTTACAAAGTATGTTGGTTAGTCATGAACAAAACATTTCAAAATTAGTTTTAACAGCATGCATCGGTGTTCCAATTAACCTAAAACAACAGATTTGAAACAGCTGCATAGCAAACAGAACACATGCATAAATGGAGCAACAGTAAGCATCATGGCATGCGAGTTACATTGATAGCAACAGGCCAACGATAGTATTTGAATGGGGAACATTAATAATAAAATGATTCAATATTTGTAGAACAATAGGACACATGTCCCAACAGTAGTTTTGGAGCAAAACATACCTGTTGATTATGTGTATGAATAATTGGTGCAGATAGGGTGGGGGAGAGAGAGAGAGATGTCAATTAACAACTGTATAGGCTTTGATTGTTCACACCTGTACTGATCATTACTCTACTCATTACTCTCTAGGTATGACCTCACTTTACTTCTACCTATGGCCTGGGGTTGGGCAGTGGAATGTTTGTACGCAGTGTATCATTAAAGCCTTCTTAAAGCTAATACATACATTTCCTTACCTGGCAGACCTGTGGAGGAAATATCTGTTAACACTACCTGACTGTTTCTACACATAGTCACATATTCAAAGTTACATATGTGACACTGACACGGTGCCCTGCACTCATGCTGTGTGTGTGTTACTGCCATAATCTACCTGGATTTCTATCTGTCACACTGGGTATTGGCAGCAGTGATCACTAGCCATGACAGCGTGACACTTGAGGGACATTTATCGGAATAAATCGCTTGGTGTATGTACTTATCTTGCTGTCATTTGCAGCCTTGGGGTTGGACAGTGGAAGTATTGTACACAGTGTATTAGTACAGTTAATAGAAACATTTTCTTACCTGGCAGACGTGTGGAGAAAATCTCTGTTAACACTACCTGACTGTTTCTACACATATTCACGTATTCTTGGGTGAAATTATGCATACAGCTGACTACCAATCCCGGGATTTGTACCAAGCTTGTTTGTGCAAAAAGATACAATAAGGTTGTGTTTCAACACCATGATCTATTGAGGAACTGCTGTCTTTTGCTTGACTGTTTTCTGCCTAACACTTGCTTGGTTGGACAATCTGACCTTGTAATTCTGACATTCATGCATGGCAGATAGTTCATCTACTGTGTATTAATACTTTGACATATTGCTATCTGGAAAGCAATGGTTAACACAAAGCACTGCTGTAGGGGATACAGTATAATAGTTTACACATTACTATTCAGGGATCAGATCTTGGTCCATGGAACATTTCATATAGTTGATTTCATGTTTTACAGCTCCACAATCTTTGTCAGATAAGCCTCAATTAATTCATGGTGTCAGAGCCATAGTTGCTGTGCAGAACCCGTACATATTTACATTCATACCACCACATACCAAAGTAAACACAACAGTCTGGGGGTTTTAATTTTATTGAAGGGTACTGGCACTTTTATTGATAGATATCCTGTATATCAGTATTACTCTGCTAATGTTTCATTTATTTATTACACACGGTACACATTTTAACCTACTGGCAGTTGACATTCTACTCCATTCTATTTATTTGCCTAAATACTGCAAGCTAGATTTGTACTCACTAGCCTCCCGGTGCAGCCTTAGCAACCTGCTGCCATGGGCGTCTATATTCACAGCCCTCTCATCTGAAGCTGTACAGGAGATAAAGAAACATTAATGCATACCTATCAATCATATACGCAGGCTGGACTTTGGTAAACACTAATTGATACTGATACTTACACACTTCTGGGACATTCGATGCCCATGTGTCTTGGATCCACTGGTCCAAGATCTCCCTCTTCCTATGCCTGAGGTCAGTGAAATGGTGCCAGACCTGCTCACCAGTTCGAGGGATGCCAGTAGCACTGGTGAAATCACATGTGAGATGGTCCTAGGCCTCCCTTTGTATTGGGAGCCCTTGTACTGGTCCTGCAGCAGTCTCTCCTCATGGTCTTTCACTAGGAGTCCAACCATGACCCTGGACTCCTAAATGCTCCAGCGTTGCACCCAAAAGCACAATTCCTCTTCTACTCCAGCCATAGTGCCTGCAAAGATGAGCTACAACTGGTTATGGCTGTATTCCATTTTTGCCCTGTATTTTTGTGGTAAGACTTTATATGTTATTAATTTTGTTGTATAGTAATATATCTTGTTTACTTCTGTTATATCACATGAAATTCTATTAACAGTCGATTACTACGTTCATTTATTTTATCAGATTTCTAACATTTTGGGTCTTATTGACTTTATGTAATCTATTTCTTTCATCGATCTTAATATGTCTATCCATCTGTATTAAATCAAGCAATTCTTCTCTTAGATCTTTTTCTTCTTGACTGAGTAAAACCACAACATGCAAGCATTCTACAGAAATTTCCAGAACATCTCCTGTGGCATATTGTCTTCAATTGCATCCTGTGTCAGCTGTTGCTCTTTCATATGGGAACTGACTGACCTCTCACTCCACAACATTGACTGCATCAGAGTTGTCTCCATTTCCTGTTCCTTCCCTTGCTGTGCACTCCAGCTGAACTTTTGCACTATTTTCCTACTGAAGGCTCCAGAGTATCTTCATGTGACAACTGATCAGATGCTTCCCATTCCACCGGTTTCTCCTTAATTTGGGGACTCATTGTTCTATCATGTTGTGGTTTTACCAGAGTTAGGTTTTCTACACTAAATCCTTTATTTAGCAGGTAATCCACAACTTCATTTTCTATTTCTTTAACTTCTGAGTTATTATTTTCTTATTTTTGTTTCATAAAATATTCCCCATCCAATGCCTTTGCCTGAATTTCTCTTCAAACATCTTTGGTGCTGCTTTTTTGTATTGATTATTTTTGCTTTCTCTTTTGCATAGATATTGCACCATATTAAATCTCTTTTTCTTTCCCACATCTATATATCTTCTTCAGATGTCTTCCATTCCACCTGTTTCTCCTCACTTTGGAGACTCATTGTTGCACCATGTTGTGACATTATCTGTGTTAAACTTTCTACAAAAAAATATTCACTTTGCAGGTATTCCATATCAGATCGTATTTCCTTCCTTTCCCATGTCCATGTTTCTTTTTTATACCTTTCAAAAATCTGTAGGTTTTGCTCTTTATATTTTCCCCCTTCCTCAGTCTCTTCTTTTTCCAAATGGCCCAAAGTTTCTTGGTCTATATAATGTTTTTCATGAATTTGTTGTATTAATGAACACAAATTTACATTTGAAGCTTTTGACAGTATTTCCTGTGCGAGTATTTCTCTTTCCTCTAATTCTTCTCTTAGTCTTTTTGAATATCTTCTATCTGGAAATTCTGGGCTTCTTGCATAATAGTAATACATAATTTCTTTCTTATCCTCAGTAGTCCACACAATTATCTTTTATGTCTCTTTTTTGGCCTGTTAGTTTTTGTGTTTTTTGTGGGCTACTACTTCCTTCTACTACAAGGGGCCATTCTCCCCCTGAGCCTGGCCAAGCCCTACTATAGGCATGTTTCCATGTCTTGAGGATTTTACATTATCATTTTTTCCAGTCCTAGCAACAGAGTGCCTACCAGGATTGAATGCTTTCTTATCCTGGGCCGTGTCCACCCAGCTGTCTTTTTTATTTTTAACCTACTTCCATCCATGATATATGCTATATAAAATACAGTCCATATATCTGTGTTGTCTTGGTGAGATTTTGTAACAACAGGATCCACCTTGTGAATGTACTCACCAAGACTTGAGGATGAATTCATTTCCAAGAATACTACTCTCCTTTTCTTGCTATTTTTATCATCTCTCCATCTGGACCCCAGAAATTGTGCTTCATGCTATTTAAGATACATCCAGGGATATTGTCAGGATGGTGCAGTATTTTTAGCTTTAGATAGCACTTTTATGACTTTGTTTTGTAAGATAGCTGGAGGTGAGACAGTTTTAGGTATATCTTGAGGAGCAGATGGAGGCGAGAGAGGGGTAGTAAAGTTAGAACTAAATCTATTGGTCAGTATGTTAGCTATATCTTCAGCCTCACTGCAGGTAATATTGTTCATAATCAGCTCAGCACATTCATGCATTGTGCTTTTGAGATTATGAACACAATGAAACAATCCTTGTGATTGTCTTTGATGTAGGTAGCTATTTTAGCCTCAAACTTGACTTTGGAGGATTTTATTAAGCTCCTGAGTTGTTTGTTTATTTCAGTGACAAGGGCTGAAACATTCTGTGAATTACTCCTCTTATTTTTGGTCAAAAATATTTTCCTTTCATTATAAAGCTTGTTGATATTATGGTTCTACCATGCTGGTGTGTTCTGACGTTTGCCCTGCACTTGTTAATTTGGGGATTTACATGCTGGTATAGTGTGAGGTGTACATTTCTGTGTATTTCCTAACAGCAAGCTTGAGAGACTGACTAGTATTAAATCTCCTTTACAATGATGAAATGGAGATCTTTTTTAGAAGATAGTCAACACCTTTTTCATTTTGTTAAAAAGTTTGCTGGTATAGGAGTTCCACTATATGGGTTTATTTTCAAACTGACCATTATGCATGCAGCAGATAAGTATGGACGTCCTAATACATCTATCTAACAGGAAATAAAATGCAAAGGAATAGGCAGCTCTCTAAGGTACAAGGCTTGCCTGGTAACTATGAAATTATGAATGAGATGGGTAAATAATAAATAAATGGTTTTGATATTATCGCAAAAATTAGAAGAGTTATTAAAGGCCATGAAGAAGGTTTTGACAGAGAAGGTCAAAGCAAGGTGGTCAATTTTTACTTAAGAGGGGGACAAAAGTTGGGTGGTAGAACTGGGGGCTACGTTAGTAAAGACAAACCCTGAGATTCAATAAACTCTGTGCAGGAATAGTGCTGCTCCTGCACAGAGTGGTTAGTGTATGTGTAGCACATCAGTGCACCTTGCATATTCATGAAGGCACTGCTGTTTAACCTACATGAACACGAACCATGAACAAGTGCAGGGGGTGTGTTCAAGTAGTGCATGCACATTGGCCATGCCCCATACACTCAGAAAGTGCCATACGGCACTTTCTAATACAATCTGGCATAATATTAGAGAATTTCTCTAATATTATGCCAGTATTTCAGTGTCTGCGGACACTGAAATGAAATAAATGATCATTTCAGGGTCCATGGACACTAAAACACATATGGCAGCAGGAAAGCAATGCAGGGGGTGTGTGACAGGTTCTGTGACACACCACCTGCATTGTAAAATTACTGTACAGCACCTTGCAACCTGTTAAAGCAGGAAAGGCACAAATAATGCGGGATAAAGCCCTGAAAAGGGACACATCATACATATTGCCCTCACAAACTTAGAAAGTTGATAGAAAACAAGTCATGCATTAGCATGAATTACCAAAAGATAGAAGTCTGAAAGCAAATGTATGCCAATATTCCCTGACAGCAGTCCATGTGGACAAAGGCACAAATAATAGGGGAACCAAACACTAAAAATAGGGGCACTTCTGAAATATTGTTTTCACACACTTATAGAGTTGATAGAAAAGAGGATATGTATTAGCAGGAATCTCTGAAGGATAGAAGCCTGAAAGCCAAATGTATGCCATTATTTCCTGATTGCAGTCCTCAATGACTTGTCAGAACACAACATACTCACTATATAATATAATAAAATAATAATAATATTATATATTTTTTTATCTAGGCTAAGGAATGTTTAAGCATAGCTAAGCAGGTGGGCTCGTTATGGCTATCTGCTTACTATAGCTTCAACATCCTATAGGAGATAAATATAAATGTACAGCTAAATCTTCCAAGCCATGATAGTGTAATGGTTAGAGTCCTGGCTTTGCATGCAGATGTTCATGGTTTGAGTACCAAGACAGGCAAGTAATTTTTATATGGGAAAGCAGTACTAAAATTATTTTTTTTAACTTAAATGATGTAGTAACTGTATTTTGTCAACCAGGGTAGTGTAGCTGGTGTACAATGTAAGTATGAGTGCAAATAACATGTGAAACCACTCATGTATACACAAGTGTCCCATACAGTTAGTCACACCTTGTGCCAATGTAAGGAAAGCACATAGAGGGATGTTATGTAAAGTACATCATATACACAATAAATGAAGTCAGTCTTCTGATATATTTAAAAAATTAAAAGTGAGCAATTGTTAACAATGCTGAGCTATGCTTAGCAGGTGTAACCATTGCTAAGACATGAATGCTAAGCAGTGGGTAGCTCAGCTAAGTGGATTTGCGCACTGTTAAACACTGCTAAACAACTCCTCCTTTAAGCAGTGTTAAAACTGGCTTAGCGGGTTTGCGCACTGCTTAGCAGAGCTTAACCTTTTCAAAATGGTCCAATGACAGAAAAGGGCAGGAATATCACACTATTTAAATGGCGCAGGTGGGAATACAGTCATAATCTGTTATAGTCCATCTGTGCAGATACAATGACTGAAGTAGGAGAGGGAGTGCACTTTTGGACACAAAGCTGGAGCATTCAGGAGTCCAGGGTCATGGCTGGAGTCCTAGTAAAAAAACATGAAGAGAGACTGCTGCAAGGCCAATACCAGGGCTCCCAATACAAAGCAGAGGCCTGGGACTGTCTCACACGTGATCTCACCAGTGCAACTGGCATCCCACAGACTGGTGAGCAGGTACAGCACACTATGGTGACCTAAAGCATATGAAGGGGGCACACTTGGACCAGTGGATCCAAGACGGATGGGACCAGAATGCTCCAGTAGTATGCAAGTATCACTATCAAGTAGTTTGTAGAAAATACTAGCCTGAGAATGTGATAGACAGATATGCATAATGTGTGTTTTTCTCCCCTACAGCTGCTGCAGAGAGGGCTGTGAACATCGAAGCCCACAGTGACAGACTGCTGAGGCTGCACTGACAGGCTGGTGAGTACAAATCTATTTTACAGTATATTGTTAAAATAGCTAATAATGGGGTACATTGCTTACTGCTAGTAGGTATACTGTTACTGTGTGAACTGAATAAATAAAAAAGTTTAACTGTCGAATATTGAAGTACAATAAAGACCCTTAAAAAACCTGTTGTGTTTATTCTGGTATATTGTTGTAGACATATATAGCATTTATACAGGTTCTTCACAGCAAATATGGCTATGACAGCATACATTAATTGAGGTTCATCTGTGAACAAGCTGTTAGGAGAAACTGGTAGATGGTGTAGCTGTAAATTGAGATATAAATGAAATGTGAAATATATGCTGCACTAAGCTCTGAACCCTGAATAGTAATATGTAAAGTATCAAAGTGGGTGCCATGCAGCATTGCCTTGTGTTAACCTTTGCTTTCTAGATTGTAGTAATCCAAAGGAGTAATGCACAGTACAAGAACTATCTGTCACGCATGCATCACAGGATTACAAGTTCAGACTGTCTAACCAAGAGACAATTAGGCAGAAACCAGTAAAACAAGAAACATGAGTTCCCCAGTAGCTCAGTGTGATGAGAATTAGCTTAGTTGTTAATTTTTCACACCCAGACATGGTTCAAATCCAGGGAGTGGTACTAAGATGTGTGCATATCTACACACAAGGAATCAGGAATAAATGCAAAAACAATCAGGTAGTGTTAACAGATATTTTTCCCACAGGTTTTACAGGTAAGTAAATGTTGCCAGTAGCTGTATGAAGGGTATACTAATACACTGTGTACAACTGTTCAATTGTCCCACCACTTGCCTGCAAATGACAGCAGGGTAGGTACATACAATGTGCACTCTTCCCGACTCATACCTCACAACTGTACAGATATTCACTGAATGTCCAGATACTTGTCTCAGATTTTTAGTCCGTTTTACAGAAAGTAGTGGTGTCATGACAAATCAGTGGCAAACCATCATAGACTGAAGTTAGGAAAATAATGATAGACATACAAGTGTCAGACGTCATATCCATCAGAAAAGCCATGCAAATAGAAAACCTGTTATTTTATCAACTTTCTAAGTTTGTAAGACCAATATATAAACATTGTACATATTTATGGGCCTTTGTCTCACTCTTATGTATGGCTTTGTCCAGATGTCATGCTCTAAGAGGTTGAGAGGTATGTTCCCGATACATGTCTCTCAAGTGTCACACTGTCACGGCTAGTGGTCACTGCTGCAAATAATCCTGGACACAGAGAGGAAACCAGTCAATGTAGGCCAGTAGCACACTCACATAACAGCAGTTCAGGGCACCCCTCCTGTGCCAGATATGCATCACTGACATGTACGAGTCCCCGCTAGTCATGTACCCAGAGTTGTCACAGTTTGCCTCATACCATTCCAGGCTGACAGTTTAATAAGTATGTTTGTACTACAGAAGCTATGGGCATAGGTATATGTAAAGTGAGGACAGACCCATAGAGTATTGAGCAGTACTGTTGTGGAAAATAAAAGTATAAACAGTTATTAATGGACTTTTTGTCTCTCCCCCCACCCCTCATCTGCATCAATAATTATTACACATTTGCTACGGGTATATTGTGCTTCAACCCTAATGTTGGGGCTTGTGTTATATTATTGTTAATATGTTTGATTGCTTATATGCTAAAATACCTTATTCAAATACCATTGTTGGTGGCCTGTTGCCATCAATGTTACTGGTATGCTGTTACAATGCATACTGTTGTTCTATTTATGCATGTATTCTGTTTGCTATGCAACTGTTTCAAATCTGTTTTATGGGGGTAATTGGAACACCCATGCATGCCATTATAACTAATCTTGAAATATTGTGTTCATTACTAACCAACATACTTTGTAAAACCTCAACACCATAGGGCACTGGGGAAGGCAGATTCCAGCAGATCCACTTTTTCCACCTCATCTGGCTGTGGCACTGGGCCCCAGCACATCTGGACAAAACCTGGATCTCCCTTGTCTGCTGGTCCTGCACCACCTTTGGGTGGAACTGCATAGGGGATGGGCCCCCCTCCCCGAGGGCAGGCACGGACGGAGTCTGTCACCAGCAGTCAGGTCCAGGGTTTGGTGTGCAGCACCCTTTGATCTGAGTTTGGAAAGCAGCTGCGCCAGATTGAGGGCTGCCTGGTGCACCTCAAGGGGCAGGTTGCCCCTCCTGTCCAGCCCCCAAAAAATATTGCCCCATACATAGCTGTCCATTTTCTCACATGTGTCCACTAGACACATAATCTGGTCCAATTGGCTTGACAACACATTTCTGCTGTCCTCACCCCTCTCTCTGGGGTTTGAGTGTCCAAATTCACATCCAAATTATGTACAAATGCACAGCTGTTGCTGTATAAGAAATGGACAGCTATGGAACTTCCCTAGACCCATACCTGCACATCCCTAGCTATCTGTCATATTATTTTTCTCTCTGTGTGCCCCTTTTTCACCATTTTCCTTTCAGCCCTTTTTGGTGTAAGTGAGAATAAGCAGGAGTAAGCGAGTTTGCGCGATGCTAAGTGAAGCCAACACAGATTAATCATCTGTATGGTTAACCGTGTGTTGGCATGGCTTAGCATCACACAAACCCACGCAACTTTGCTTAAAGCCACTTAAAACTGCTTTAATCACTCTGTTTCCATCAGCCACTGTTCTGCCTAGCAACAAAAAAAATCAGCCCTGGCAAGTCTCGAAACCAGGACCCTGCACACCATAGTCAGAGCAATGTACCACTACACCATTTGATTTGTAGGGATTCCTGATGCTTTTTCAAACATATCATGTAGAAGAATCATTCAACAGAAGGGATTCTGTAGAATCAGTCAAGTTTTGTTTTATAAAAAAATATATATATGTGTGTGTGTGTGTGTGTGTGTGTGTGTGTGTGTGTGTGTATATATATATATATATATATATATATATATATATATATATATATATATATATATATATACTCAGAATGGGTTACCTTTAGTACATCGACAGCCCACTACATCGAATTCCACTTCTCCGACATGGCAGAACATCGACAAATGAAGAGCCAATGTTTCCTGCACAGTGAGTTACCATTTGGCCATTCAGAATTGAAAATCTGCCATCCACCTGAGCTTCGCCCCCCCCACCCCGCTAACTTAATATTCCAACTCCAAGAATGCACTACCGCTGGGGTACGGGGCAAAGTTCAGGTGAATAGCCAAATGATAACTTACTGTGTGGGAAACATTGACTCTTCATTTGTCGATGTTCTGCCGTGTCAGAGAAGTGGAATTCAATGTAGTGGGCTTTCGACGTACTAAGGGTAACCCACTCAGAACATGTAGTGGAGTCATAGCTCAGAACCATACCTCTCAACCTCTTAATGCAAGAAGTCTGGCCAAAGGCTGTCAAAATGGGGGGACAATGGGCCAAAACTAGGGACATATTTTAAATATTGCTCTTATAAATGAAGAATGCTACTAGAGTAACAGGGTTTGTTTCAGCATACATGTTCTGAAGGATGTGAGTTCTGAAACTGAAATATATGTCATCATTTACCAACAGGAATCCTCAGATCATCACAGTGATTTACAAGAGAAATAAAAATAATGAATCTGTGGAACAGACCAGAAATGTGAACAATAAACCTGGACATTCTGAAATAATCTGGCCAGTCGAGAGGTATGCTCAGAACTCCTTAGTACAACGAATCTGGACCAAGCTTGACAAAGTTGGGGGAAAAGGGCATGAAAATACGGACATATCTAAAATATTGTAGTAGATAAGCTGACACAGTTGCTGCAGTAACACCCTCCTGTCTGTCCTAATATATATTGACTGAAATAGCACAAGTCCAACAATCAATTACTTCTCACTAGTTAGTGACTTAAATCTTCACATCATCCCACTGATGTTTCAGAAATACACAACACTTATGGGGGCCAGGCAACAGTACATCCTACAAATATGGGTGGTGCAGTGGTGCAGCGGTTAACGTTGTCACCTCACAGCAAGAGGTTCTCTGGCTCAATTCTCGGCTGGGGTGCCTTCTGTGCAGAGTTTGCATGTTCTCCCTGAGTTCACGTGGGTTTCCTTTATGTACTCCAGTTTCCTCCCACAATTCAAAGACGTGTGTCTGGAGCATTTCTCCCTGGCTTCCTCTGAAAATAGGCTGTGTCCTAGTCAGACTTTCCTGGTCAACAAAATGATAAATAAATAAAAATAAAAAAAAATCTGGACATAACATCACATTAGGGAAACTACACTCAGCTGCTAAGCATGTCACCAAGCACTGTCCAAACTACAGTCAGACTGACACAACACTAATCCAAATCCGCTATGGAGAATTACACATGTATTTGCAAATATATCAGGTGCTACAGGGATGGAACAGCACTGAAAGACAGACACCAGTGTGAAAGTGCATACCCACAACCAATTTCACCACAGTCACACTGACATTCCGGTAAGCCAAATGAACAGTAGAGTATAAGAACTGTGTGAACAAAAACATCATCATGTTTGCCATTCACACACTACACCTACATATACTGGCCCAGTTTAGTATGATGCCTAACCATGGTACAGAACATGTCTCAGTCTGCCCCTACAAACATATACAGCCAATAAACCACCACTGGAGCTGCATGCACAGTCAGATAGAAAAGGAGCCATAACACTTACATCTGCCCCCCTCCCTATGCAGGCCAAATAACAATGACACACTACACTGCTACACAATCCTGACAGTCTGTCAACAATTGCCAGAAATACACAGATCTCTCAACTGTACAGAGTCCCACAGAATGCCCAGGCTTTATCATATGCTTTCCTCTAAGTCCACAAAGACACAATGCAACTCCTTCCAACTTTCTCTGTACTTCTCCATCAACACTCTCAGAGGAAACATTACATTTGTAGTGCTCTTTCCTGGCATGAAACCATACTGCTGATCACTAATCATCACCTCCCTTCTTAACCTAGCTTCCACTACTCTTTCCCATAACTTCATGCTGTGACTGATCAAGGTTATCCCTCTGCAGTTACTAAAGCTCTGCACATCACCCTTATTCTTATAATTGGTACCCAAACACTTGTTCTCTACTCTTCACACATCCTCTCACTTTCCAAGATTTTATTAAACAATCTGATTAAAAACTCCACTGTCATTTCTCCTAAACACCTCCATGCTTCAACAGGAATGTCATCAGGACCAACAGTCTTTCCATTCTTCATCCTCTTCATAGCTATCCTTACTTCCTCCTTGCTAATCTGTTGCACTTCCTGATTCACCTTACCCACATCATCCAACCTTTTCTCTCTCTCTCTCATTCTCTTCATTCATCAGCCCCTCAAAGTACTCTTATCATCTGCTCAACACACTCTCCTTGCTTGTGAGTACATTTTCCTCATTATCCTTTATCACCTTTACCTTCTGCACATCCTTCCTAGCTCGGTCCCTCTGCCTAGCCAATTGGTACAGGTCCTTTTCTCCATCCTTAGTATCCAACCTTTCATACAACTCTTCATATGCCTCGTCCTTAGCCTTTGGCACCTCTCTCTTTGCCATGCACCTCATCTCCTCATGCTCCTGTCTACTTTCTTCATCTCCCTGACAATCCCACTTCTTCTTCACCAACCTCTTTCTCTGTATACTCTCCTGTACTTCCTCATTCCACCACCAGGTCTCCTTGTCCTCCTTCCTCTGTCCAGATGTCACACCAAGCACCTTTCTAGTTGTCTAGTTTACTAGCGCTGCTGTAGTTACACAGATATTCGGTAACTCTTCACTGCCACCCAGTGCTTGTCTTAACGCTTCCCTGAACTCAACCTCACAATTACCCTTTTTCAGTTTCCACCATTTTATCATTGATACTGCCCTCACACTCCTCCTCCTCTTCTTGATCACGAACGTCATCCCACAGACCAACATTCTATGCTGCCTAACTACACTTTCCCCTGTCACCACTTTACAGTCTCCAATCCCCATCAAACGGGCACTCCTTCATAGGGTTTGACCCACCTGTGTGCATCTTCCTCCACTCTTGTATGTCACCCTATGCTCCTCTGTCTTGTTAAAATATGTATTCACCACAGCCATGTCCATCCTTTTTGCAAAATCCACTACTATCTCACCTTTTGCATTCCTTTGATTAACACCATACCTACCCATCACTTCTGCATCCCCTCTGTCCCCTTCACCAACATGCCCATTGACATCTGCTCCACTCACTACTCTCTCACCCTTGGGTACAGTCATCACTGCTTCATCCAAATCACACCAATATTTTTCTGTCTCATCCATCACACACCCAACTTGTGGAGCATATGCACTAACAACATTCATCATTACACCATCAATTTCCAGCTTCATAAACATCACTCTATCCGACACTCTTTTCACCTCCAAAAACACTCTTGGCATACTGTTCCTTCAGGATAACCCCTACACCATTTCTCCTCCTATCCACACCATGACAGAACAATTTGGACCTGCCACCAATACACCTAGCCTTAACCCCTTCCATCTGGTCTCTTGCACACACAATATATCAACATTCCTTCTGTCCATCATATCAGCTAGCTCTGTCCCCATACCAGTCATACTGCCAACATTAAAAGTTCCTACCCTCACTACCACACTCCTAGCCTTTCTTCTCTCTCTTCCTGCCATCTGAATCTCGGAGATCCTCCAGGGTATGTCTGTGAATGCAAAGGCTACTGTGCTATCAAATGACATAAGTGTGTTACAGCAATATTAAGAAAGCGTCACTATATTTGGACCATCACTTCCCCATGAATGTGTGGCATCCTCCAGATGTCCTGCTCTAACAGGTTGACAGGAATGACTGAGCAACAAAAGTGTAAATACAGTGTGCCATACTGACATAGAACACAAATGTATATCAGGATTACCTGTGCACATGTATGTATGAATAGGTGTACCTGGCTGCCTCATAACAACAGACACAGGATGCAAAACATCACATAAATAAGCCGTACATATTGTAAATGTGTGTAATCTTAGTTTCTGTGCATCTAACAGAGTTAGATTATTATAGCTACTGGTTGTTGCATTGCCCTGACACAGACATGGGTATTAGAATAAGCATGATTATCAGGTTGAAATTGGAAATGTGTCCAACTGTGTTCTGACCTTGTGTCCATGCCTACTACAAACAGCTATATGACCACCTACATAGCTGTATGGACTCAGCAATTCCTTACCTGTAAATCCTGTTTCCACCAAGGTAGATTAATTCCCTTTGCTGGACAGCAGCAACACCCAAACCACATAATTGGTCACTATATTGGCCGCACAGGGCAAAGTAGAGGCAAGCACCAACTTGGCAGCAAGTCACCTCTGAATGAGCATATAAGGTCACAGGTGGATTACTGTAAGGCTAACTATGAGTACAAATTGGACACATCCACCAAGGGCGATCACAAGGCCATCTTCACATATGTCTGCAATCTCAGAGGCAACAACCCAACCCACCCTGTAATTGTGGTCAATCACACCACATACACTCTCACCACAGCTATAGCCAACCTGCTGCAGAGAGGTTTAGGGCACACATCACCCCCCCCACCGGCTCACCATCAGTATAGATGCATATGCACAACACCCACACTCCTCCCCTCATCATCAGGGAGCAGGTACATACTGCCTAATCAAAGTCAAGACCCTGACAAACTTGAGTCTTGCTGTAATAATATTGCTAAATTTGCTAACAACACCACCTTCAGATCCCATCATTGTCTATCTCTAAGAGACGTAAAATGGTTAGAATTTCCTCAACTACTAAATTATTACCAACTGGTTATTGCTTATAACATTCTGAAGTATCCTGATAAAACCCCGTCACTAAGTCAACTACTTACCTACTATGCAACAAATTGTACACTCCGCTCTAGTGACAAATCACAAATCTAGGGCTAACAACACTGCTGGAAAAGCATTATTCTCCCACACTGTTGCTAAAAACTGAAACAACCTCCCTCCATCATTGACCTCTATCCCCACCACCTTCCACTTCAAAAACTCTTTAAAATCACATCTCATAAGCACCTGGCTTTGCCCATGCATAACCTAAAAACACTGCTTATGCTCTGTGGAAAGTCAAAAGGCTTTTTACTTGCCTAATGTATATGCTACAGTTGTTTACTTCCAATATTTCCTTATCCCTTTAATATAGGTACTTCTTTTTATCATGATGTACATCATGACTCTCATTGCTAAATGTATTTCATCTGTTTAACTGTTTAGTTGTATCCACTGTTTTATATTTCTGTCTTACTAGCTCGATTTTTGCTGTTATAATGTGTTATCAGTTTTTACTACTATGTATTAAATTCTAGTATTTCTGTTAATATATGTGGAGCCAGGCCTCCTCTGTAAATGGACCTGGTCCAGTTGGACTGTCCCAGTTAACAAATGTAAAATAAATAAATAAATAAAAATACTGGCCCTCATTGGGGGGAACATGACACATCTGGATCAGGAGTGCAATGCGGGGTTCATACTGTGCTGATAGATGACAGGGGTATGATGTGGTTGTAAGTGGTGGCTAATGATAGGTAATATTGATGTGCTGGCTCTGTAAATAACTCTGAGACATGTCTGAGGCCCTGTGATGTGATTCCTTGTTTATGTCTTCCAGGTGGCATGCAGCATCAGCCAGCATATACTGCAGATGAGAAAGCAGCTATCACCAAAGCCATAATCCAGCACTATGCGGTGCAGTTTGGCCGTAGCCAACAAAATCTGTGGGACGACCTTGTCCACAGAGTTAGCACCTTGGGCCACCATGGCCGCACATACGATCAGGTCAGGCATCGGGCAACTGACCTGATACATCATGCCCGGCAAAGGGCTGCTGCTGTGACAGGCGACTGTACTGCTACAGGTGGGGGTCTAGACACACAGACCCCACTTACGGCAACAGAGGAGCTCCTTGCTAACCTTTGGGTAGACCACACAACAGACAACACAAGAAACATAAGTCGTGGAAGTGGGTGGCACTCAAGCAACAGGTGAGGAGCATCCAGGTAAGGTCACAGTGCACATCAATTTAATCATGTAGCAGTCATACTGTCTTCTATAGAATATCTAGATGCATATGTCAGTTCAAACTGCATTTGTGGGAGGAGTTTAGTAATGCACACAAGTGCACATCTATGGTGAGGAACAGCAAATTGTGTACTATCAGAACTTGTATAGTACCTGTGCAGAAAAGTAGCATTCATCTTGTGCCAATGCCAAATATGAGTCTGCTGACAATACCTCTCCCCCACAACATAGGTACCTCTGGTCTGGATGTGGGACAGCAGCCTGAAGCCAGTGAGTATGGGATTTTCCTGTTGTGGTTCACCAGTACCTCAGGCATGTTAAGGTCATGCATGTGACCATGCACACAACTGCTCTCAGCCATTCTGCAATATCTGCATGTTCACTTGTGGCGGGGTTAACTGCATTACATCACAGTGGTCACCACAGGGGCCTATTTGCAGGAGATGTCACATATCTGTAGCATACCTCACAACCTGCCATTACAAGAAATCTGGACAAAGACTGACAAAATGGGGGAAAAAAGCCCAAAACTAGAGACATATTTTATAAATTAGTGTTATACACTGCATATAAATGGTGTACACACACCTGTTAGAGTGCCAAGTATTTATAATATACAAAAATGAGAGCACAATAAAACATTTCCAAACCCTTCCAACCTTTCATGTGACCTATAACCTGTACAATTCAATTGTAAAACAAACAGATTTGTTAGGGGAACAATTATGAAGCATAAAAAACATACAAGAAGCTAGATGCATACGTGTGCAAAGGCTGAAGCTAATATTGTGTTGAAGCAGCTTTCATTATAATTACAGCATTACATCTCCTTGGGTACACACCTGCCATCAAATACAGTGTCTCTTTAATTAACAGCAAATACTGGTCAGCTGTCCTACCAGGATTATCCTAAAATGTATGCAGTTGTCTGCTACAGCAACAGCCATAGTTCACATACAGCTTATGAAACTGCAAAGGGATCTCATTTGTAAAAGGTATCAGCCCAGAGAAGGGTACACACACATTTCGACAGCATTGCATATACCATGGAACACAGTGAAGACACTCATCACATGGTGGTAAGAACATGGGGCAACAGTGACACTGCAAAGAACTGGGCATCCCTCCAAATGTGTGGAAAAGACAAGACTCAAACTGGTCAGGGAGGCTGCCAGGAGACTTACAGCAACACTACCAGAGTTGCAGGAATCACTGGCAAGTACCGGTTGTGTACTACATGTGACAACGATCTCCCATATTCTCCACATGTCTGGCCTATGGGGTAGAGTTGGAAGACAGAAGCCTTTTCTCACACAGAACAACATTCGTGTCTGGCGAATTTCTCAAGAAAAATACATCAGGTCTCCCAAAAGCATATGGGGAAATGTGTTGTGGTGTAATGAAACCAAGGTTGTACTTTTTGGCCACAATACCAAAAGGTTTGTTTGGCACAGTAACAACACTGTGCACCACAAAAAGAACTCCATCCCCATGGTGGAAGCATGGTGAAGGCAGTGTCCTGCTTTGGGGTTACTGGAAGTGGGCCTTTAGCCAAGGTGGAGGGGATTCAGAACAGTTCAAAATACCAGTCCCTTTTGGCCCAAAATCTTCATGTGTCTACTAGAAAGCTGTGGATAGAGAGGACTTACACCTTTCCACATGACAATGACCCATACCATACATCAAAATCCAAAAAAGAATGTCTTCATCAGAAGATAATCAAATCTTGGAATGGCCCAGCCACAGTCCACACCTACATTCAATAGAAAATCTATGGGGTGCCCTGAAGAGGCCTGTGCAGAAGAGATGCCCTTGCAGTCTGGCAGAGTTGGAGGGCTTCTGCAAGGGAGAGTGTACAAATATTGCTAAGTTGAGATGAGCCATGCTGATACACACCTTCCCAAGAGGACTGACTGCTTTTATGACATCAAAAGGTGCTTTAACAAAATATTAGTTTAGGGGTGTGCACAGTCATGCAACCAGCTTATTGTACATATTTCAACTTCTACGTTACCTCTAACCAATGTGTTTGTTCTTCAATTGGATTGCACAGGTTATAGGTCACATTAAAGGTGGGAAATATTATCATATGATTTCTGTGGTCTCATGTTATATATCAGACAAACCTGGCATGTTAACAGGGATGTCTACACTTATAATATCCATGGTAAGCTTAGAAGGTTGCTAGTGTAACTGGTTCTATTGTAACATAAATGTACTTCAGGTTTTGAAGTGTGAAACTCAAAATATATCATTAATTAGTGACACCAGTCCTCATATCATCCCAGTAATGTGTTAAACACAGGATTTATGATGAACAGACCAGAAATATGAGCCACACATGTAGACATTTAATGACACTGTGCACAGTTGAGAGATATGTTCTGTAGGATTTGCTACTGTGCTATACAGGTGAACAGCAATTATGTTTACATGGGTGCAGTGTGTGCTACTTGAAGGCCCATCACCTATTAACACTGCTCACATATCACAGAAGTGTATATAAGTAGTAGCATTAAGTGGAAAGGGCTGCACTGCATGATGTTGAGGGCCTGTCCAGGATGTGTATGTAGTGGTCTGACTGTGTTGTGAATGAAACCAGTTGGCTATTCTGAGGTCTGTGTAATGCCTGTCTGCCACCTCACCTGTATGTGTGTGTGTGTGTGTGTGTGTGTGTGTGTGTGTGTGTGTGTGTGTGTGTGTGTGTGTGTGTGTGTGTGTGTGTGTCTGTGTGTGCTTGTGTGTAGCAACAAACGTTACAGTGCAGATATTAATTTACATATATTGTCTTCCCCCCACAGGTGGTCATGGTGGTCATGGTCCCTCCCACACAGAATCGGATGTCAGTGTCTCTGTAGATTCTGACAATGAAGATGGACATAGTCAGGCACAGGTGGGGTTGTCAGGGGCTGAATCTGTGCCATCGGTTGGCATCCCACAATCATCCACAATGTCCCCGCACACAGTCACAATGCCCACACATGTCCCATCCCCAGCAGCCACAGATGATGGACAGTTGGCAGGTGGTGGCATAGAATAGACTAGTGTGGTGACTATGGCAGGTGTGAGTGTAGACACTGGCCATAGCCAGAGTGCATGCAAGGTCCCAAACAGGCAAATCGAGGACTGCTGCTCATCAAGCTGCTGTCACAAGTGCCAAAGCAGGTGTCCCCAGATGCATGTTTTGGGCTGTAATGGATGCACAGGCATGTAGTGAATGTAACACCAGATATTAAGGGTGTTGGCTGCAACTCTTCCTGATTTACATGGCAACATACATTACCTTGTTGAGGCCACACACCAAAATTCTGAGGTCATGAATAGACGTTGGGGTGATACTTTGGTAATCCTCGACCATGGCATGTCTGCGTTAGAGTGTGTGATGGAAGATGGGCATCGTCCACGTGGGTGTAGGTCAGCACCAACATCAGTTGAGTGTCTATGGGGCCATGCACCTTCACACTCCCATAGTGGCAGTGACACCAGCACTACCGAAGGGTGGTTGCTGACCACATCACAACGTTGCAGGCCATGGGCACGTGGTCCTGGTAGATTCCATTAGGGACATAGATCCAGCAGACAGCAGTCACCATCACGAAGCAGTACTGCATCTGGCCTTGGGCCTGGTGGTGCCAGTGAGACCCCTGGCAGGACCAGTTCCCATGTCCGTGGCAGGAGATGGTGAACTGGACACCCTGCCATGTACCATCCACAGCTGTCCAACATGCCCCTGTGTAGGGCAGCCACATGGTGTGACTGTGTGCATACATGCAGAAACACATCTGTATCACAGGCAGGTCACCTCCAGACACACACAGCATCTATGCACAGCCCATCTATAGGATACCCCTCCAAACACACACACAATGTCAACCATATGCCCCAGCCTAGACCTCTGCCAAACCCACACCACATCCTGTGCATATGATGATACCTGTGCCACATCCCTGTCATCCATACCATCGATGCAGGGACATGCTAATATGGGTCTGATGCATAGGGTGAATATAGTACAGTGTAGCTATGTAATACCATGTAGGGTGCTGTCTGCTTGCATTTGTTATGGGTACACATAAAGGTGTATGTACCTTATTAGCCATGATGCATTATTGCTGTTAGTACCACTGACTGTAGTCTGTCATGCTGTATTCTGTTTGTGTTCCAGCTGTGGTCCTGCTGACATTACCAACATGGAGTTTTGCAGAGTGGAAATACACTGACCATTTTATAGCCAAAGTACAGCTTTATATATACATTTACCAGGTGTGTATGCATGCAACAGTATGTGATGGACACATAACCCTTGTCACAGACAGGTAGCCTTAAGACATGTCACCTCAGTGTTGTGCAACACCACAGGCTCATGCATACATAACAGGTTACTGAAGTACTGTCAGTAGGTCCCTCACAAGCTTAGCCATTAGATTAACCACAACAGATTCACCTTTCAGCATCTGTTGCCCCTGTCATTTCTTTCCCATACACTCAACCCTGATGCAGTTGGTGAGGGCATGGATGGTACTGTGTATGACAGGTTTGTGGTATGTATTCCTGAGTTCACAAGGTGGAACAGGGAGACAAAATGGTATATCCTTTGCATACACACAGTAAAGACTGACATAGGTTATGTGCATGGGACATAACCCACTACCTCTTACAGCACGTAATGTTGTGAATGCCTTTATGGATAGTAAGATAACCCACCAAAATAGCAACTGGAATCATCTATGGCTCCTACAAGCCTTGACAAGTGATAGGATAACAGACATTGTATCAGCATGATGCTTCAGTCAGGTATGCTATCTGATGCTGGCATGTGTGTCACTACAGTAGCTGCGACATATTTGGCAACAGTATCACATACATGGCCATTGTTAGGGGACACAGACCACATATAGATTGCAAACACTTGGATATTCCATTGACATCTGTACATAAGACTGGTATGCCCTGTATAACTGTTTAACATGCTTGCATGTGAGGCAGATACCATTAACATACTATATAAAGTAATGCCATTGGGAGGTGGTAGGCAGGAGTGGATGGTACACACATGAAAATGATATAACCCACACAAGATATGATTCTCACCCAAACACACAGTTGGCATGATTGAAATTACCTATCTAGTTATTTCTACTGTAGTGTTACACAGTTATTAGATGCACCATGGAGCTTATATGATTTCACCTTGTCCCAAGGTACTTCTAAGGTGACTAACATCAACAGGCCTTGTAAAGTAGGGTGATGGGAAGTGTACAGGGTGGTACAGAACTGAAAATGGTATAACCCACACATGATATGATTCTCACACACACACACACACACACACACACACACACACACACACACACACACACTTACTTGCTAGTATTGAGATTAGAGCCCTTGCCTATCTAGTGATTTGTGATATAGTGTTATGCAGTTACTGCATGTGCTACAGAGCTTACTGAGTTGACAACTGGCCAAAGGTGCTGATAAGGACAATGATATCAGCAGGACTGATAAAGTAAGGCACTGGGTGGGAAACTTATCAAAATATTTCTTCCTACAAACATACACACTTACACACACACATATTTGCCAGATCTGAGAATAGAACCCCCACCAATCTAATGATTTGTACTATAATGTTACGTGGATCTATATTACCTTATCGAAATATGAAAAGAGTGAATGCTCTTTCATTGATCCGAAAAGGTCAAAACCCCTAAACAGCGAAGACACGGACCATTGATTTTTTTCCAAGGGAAAAAAATGGTGGGCCATCTTTGGGACTTTGCCATTTCCTCCACTATGGTGTGATCTTGGAGTTGGTATATTTAAGTAGTGGGGCGTACCCCCCACAGTGGGGGATGTGGGAGCAAAGCCCCCTACTTCATTTTGTGTGTGAATCTTTAGTTTTTTTTTTTTTTTTTTTTTTTTGTGGAGCAGTGATTTTTTTTCCCTGGGGAAAAAAATCGCTGTGCTGTGTCTTCGCTTTTTAGGGGTTTTGACCTTTTTGGATCGATAAAAGTGTGTTTGCTCTTTTTATCATTTGATAAGGTAATATAAACCAGTTTTACGCAGTTATCACATATGCTACAGAGCTTAGTAGGCTGACAAATGGCCAAAGGTGCTGATAAGGGGAATGACATCAGCAGGACTGATAAAGTAGGGCACTGGTTGGGAAACCTATCAAAATACTTCTCTCTACAAACACACACACACACACACACACACACACACACACACACACACACACACACACACTTGCCAGATCTGAGAGTAGAACCCCTGCCTATCAAGTGATTTGTACTATAGTGTTCAGCAGTTATCACACATGCTGCTGAGCTTACTGGGCTGACAACTGGCCAAAGTTACTGATAAGGGGAATGACATCAGCAGGACTAATAAGTAGGACACTGGGTGGGAAACTAATCAAAATACTTCTTCTTACAAACATACACACTTACATACACACTTATACAACCACACACACATTTGCCGGATCTGAGAGTAGAACCCCTGTCTATCTAGTGATTTGTACTATAGTATTACACAGTTATTGCATGTGCTACAGAGCTTATTGGCCTGACAACTGGCCAAAGGTACTGTTAAGGGGAATGACATCAGCAGGACTGATAAAGTAGGGCACTGGGTGGTAAACTTATCAAAATACTTCTTCTTACAAACATACACACTTATACACCCACACACACATTTGCCGGATCTGAGAGTAAAACCCTTGCCTAACTAGTGATTTGTACTATAGTATTATGCAGTTATCGCATGCACTATGGAGCTGACTGGGCTAACTGGCCAAAGGTGCTGATAAGAGGAATGACATCAGCAGGACTGATAAAGTAGGGCACTGGGTGGGAAACTAATCAAAATACTTCTTCTTACAAACATACACACTTACATACACACTTATACAACCACACACATTTGCCGGATCTGAGAGTAGAACCCCTGTCTATCTAGTGATTTGTACTATAGTGTTACACAGTTATTGCATGTGCTACAGAGCTTATTGGCCTGACAACTGGCCAAAGGTGCTGTTAAGGGGAATGATATGAGCAGGACTGATAAAGTAGGGCACTGGGTGGTAAACTTATCAAAATACTTCTTCTTACAAACATACACACTTATACACCCACACACACATTTGCCAGATCTGAGAGTAGAACCCCTGCCTAACTAGTGATTTGTACTATAGTGTTATGTAGTTATCACGTGCACTACAGAGCTTACTGGGCTGACAACTGGCTAAAGGTGCTGATAAGGTGAATGACATCAGCAGGAATGATAAAGTGGGGCACTGGGAAGTGTTGGTGGTGGGAATGGCCTAAAACTGTTTCACCTACAAACAAACACACTCTCCTTCACTCTCACACACACACACACACACACACACACACACACACACACACACACACACACACACACACACACACACACACACACACACACACACAAACATGCACACACACACACACTTGCCAGAATTGAGATTAGAACCCCTATCTATCTAGTTATTTCTACTATAGTGTTACACAGTTATCGCATGCATTACAGAGCTTATAGGGGTGATAGGTGTCCAATGGTACTTCTAAGGTGAATGACAGCAGCAGATTTTGTGAAGTAGGGCAACATGAAGTGTAGTGAGTGGGAACAGTCTCCTAATACTTAGAATTATGGACACACACACACACACACACACACACACACACACACACACACACACACACACACACACACACACACACACACACACACACACACACACACACACACACACACACACACACACACACACACACACACACACACACACACACACACACACACACACACACACGCAGGTGATGTGATATTATAAACCCAACCTCATTATTATTACAAAATGGGGCTCACCTTTTATGCTGACATGTGCAACTGTTTACAACCAGTATGCCACTATCCACAGCAGGACATCACTGTATGCCATTTAGGGTATCTGTGTGTGTGTGACTCACTCTGTCTGTGTCCCTTTGTATCTCTCTCTTTCTATCACTGTCTGTCTCTCACTTCCCACATCTATGTATGTGTATGTATCTGTTGCTCATATATATATATATATATATATATATATATATATATATATCTGTGTATCACACGCAACAGATGAAGATAAATCACATATGGGCCAACTACAGCTAGCGGACGGTAATCCTGTCTGATGTGTGTTTGTGGGGACAGTTAAGGTGTACATAGCTGTCTGTATGCACAGACATATATATACACACAATACAGTCATATAGTCTGATGTGGGTTCCAACATGTCCTGTGATTCTCTAAGTGTAGTAATAATCGCTTCTCGGCCTTTTGGCTAAGATCACATGTAGTGTAGTGTAGTGTAGTAGGAGCATGCCCAGTGTGACATTCTATGGTTAGAATGGGACTCCATTCTAGAGGTAAGAGTACTCCAGTCTGGGGTTTTGAGTGCTACAACCATACCTCTTAGGAGTACACAGGACTTTCTGTGGGATACTGTGTTTGTTTAGTAGACATTTTCTGACATATCTGTAGTCTGACACTGCACTGTATTGTGTCATTACCTAGTGGCAGACATCCTCAAATCATCACAGTGCTTTACCAGAGGAATACTAGTTGTATGATGCATAGACCAATATTATGAGGGCAGCTATGTACATTCTTGCCCAACAAGGCCAGTTGTGAGGTGTGGCTACAGCCAGTTGAGTGCTGAAGTGCTGTGTAAACAGTCCAGCAACTTGGTGATATACTGGCTGTGGATCTCCTGCTTGTGTGGTATCTTTCTAACCTGAGATGTCATATCCTTTTGTGGCCATACCGCTCACCTGTACATTTTTTGGCAGATTGTCCAAGTGTTTGGCTAGAAGTAAAAATCAAGCTCAAGTGTACCTTCACAGCTGAGAAATTGTTAAAACCAAAACTATTTTATGAAAAATATAAAAAATGTATAGATAAAAAACAATAAGTGGAGCGAGAGCTAGCAAAACCCGATACACGCTTTTGGCATATAGCCTTCTTCAGATCTCATTGTTGTAACATGTTTGGCACTGTTTTTTCACTTATACACACTGTTTCAAACTGTCATTACATTTTCAAGTTTTTAATTTTTTAAGCATTATATGTATTGGTCAGTTTTCACCACATGACTACAGGATGTTACTTTATATTGTGTGGTTTATGTGATTACTGCAGTTCTGATGAAGTCTTGATGTAAGACAAAAGCGCTAGACTGCTGTTTTTGCTCAATAAATCTTTGGTGGTTGCTACTAGCTGTGTGGTTTATACTGGACCTGGGTGCTCCCTGGACCTCCATCAGTTTTTCTTGTTTGGTCCCTGGTTTCTCTTGGAATTGAAAAAACATGCTACATGCAAGCTATTTTTTTCACTTTTTTGTCACCCACTGCTAGCCATCGATGAACCATAGTGTCTTTCCTCAATCACTGAATCTATCAACTCCTCCAGGCTTTCCCCAGACTAACTCTAATGAGGGTCATTGCTGGCAAGGAAATCAAGGCCTCCCAGGTTCATATTATACTGCTGATTGGTGTGTTTTTCTAACTTTATCCACTGCCCACTGTGTGTGCCCCATGTGTGGGGAGTGCACCAATCATGTGTGCCACACATGTGGGGAGTGCAGTAGGTATACCACATTGAGCCACTTGTCATTCACAGTACTGGCTCGACAATAGGTGTACCACATCAAACCACTCCTTATTCACAGTACTAGCTCTACAATAGGTATACAACATCAAGCCACTTCTTATTCACTGTACTGACTTTAAAATAGGCATACCACATCAAGCCACTCCTCATTCAAGATACTGGTGCTACAATAGGTATAACACATCAAGCCACTTCTCATTCACAGTACTGGTTCTACAAAAGGTATACCACATCAAGCCACTTCTCATTCACAGTACTGGCTCTACAATAGGTATACCACATTGAGCCACTTCTCATTCACAGTACTGGCTCTGCAATAGGTATACCACATTGAGCCACTTCTCATTCACAATACTGGCTCTACAATAGGTATACCACATTGAGACATTCCTCATTCACAGCACTGGCTCTATAATCAAGCTATTGAAGATTGCTTCTTAAACTTTATATGATGATCGACACAATTGCATATGACTTCTGTGTAATGCAACTAAAGAGATGTTAAATGTTGTTCATATACTTTTTATTTATATTGTTATCATTTTTATATTTCTCTGAACATCTCAGCAATAAAGCAACATAGACTTAACTGCTTAGTCCATATGAAAGCTCATGACTGGATGAGCAAAATGCTGCTGACAATATGAGTATGGCTGAGTAGTTACTGAGGCATTGTAAGCTGTTTACAAAACATTCTTTATTATGACTTACAAATATCCAATTTAAGACCTACACTCTAATGAATGTTACCACTACAAATGCTTGATTGTGGTGAACAATTTGCCATTTACTGTTCTTCATTAACGCCTAATGTTCAAGAGATATGAAGGTTTGAACTGTGAGGATACAACTTAATTTTGTCATGCTCAGGATGCAGTTATTAGAATTTAGAACAAAATAGTTAAAGCCAAGTTAGGCAAATACATTAAAGCAAGAATCACTTTAAACTCAAATGGTACTTTTAAATTAAATTGAGGATAGATGTGGCATCATTCCCATCACAGCAGAAAGAGCACATGGGTAAGAAGGGAGAACAAGAGAACAGGAAGAAATAAAGAGCATTTCTCCCAGGTGTCCAGAATTTAGCAAAATGTCTATATTTTTTTCTTATACATTTGGTCTGCTTCTTGTCAAATTTGTGGGGTTTTTTTGGTATATCATTAAGGACTGAAGTCACTAAATAATGAGAGATATTTGAGTTTCAAACATTTATATCATTCAAAAAATGTATGCTAATGTAAAAGCAGTAATTCTAGCAAATTTTAAGTTTATACGAGCAATTTTTAAAATCTGTACCTATTATGGGGCTTTGTCACACCATTATTTTAGGCTTTGTCCGCAATTCTTTTGCTAAGAGGTTGACAGGTATGATAATGGGAACTAGAGACAAAGTAATGAATGGAACAAAGTGCTTTACAGTGTCACAAGCCTAGTCATTTGCTGTCTATACTGGTACAAAGAAATGTACATACTGCAGTCATAACAGAACAAAGGACAATAATAGACTCATACTGTGATATGGTAAACCTGGATTCAGGATATATGGAGTGTACATAAAGGTCAAAGGTGGTAGTAAAGTAGCAATGTATATGTGAAATGGGTTAAAAAGCACTGCAGAAGAGATTGATGATGATGATGATGATAAGAATTATTCTGATGACAACTGGTTTAAGCACTTGAGTTCCAAACCAGTTGCTTTACATTAAGATTCATGGTCTAAATTCTTATGGCAAGAGAGGATAGCCTACACCCTTCTATTTGGAAATTGCTGGTTGAAGACCTATTGTGTCTGTTTTCTAAAGTGTCTTAATTCTGGCTTAAGCACTTGGGCTCTAAAACCAGTGGTTTTACATTTGGAAGGTTTGTGGTCTAGACTCTTGTGACGGAAGAGTGTGACCTACACCTTTCTAAGCTGGGAATTGCTGGTAAATTGCTGCTTTATTTAAACTGTTTTTGCTGTTGTGACTGTGATTTTATGCACTTTGAAATTCTAATACTTCTGCAATTTATAGCATATGCTAGATTCAGACTTGCTGAATCTAGGCTGGCATTGCTTGAGCAATATAACTAGCTCTTCACTGAGATACTGAAATATCTGAAGCATCCCTTGCTTCCAACTAACTATAAGTGCCTGTTTTTGGTCTTATGTTGCACTTTTAATTTGTATTTGCATTCTACTGTCTGCTTGAATTGTCTAAACTGTTTTTTGCCATATTTTGCTGTATACCATACTAGTTCAGCTGTAGCAGACCCCAGTTCCAGGTTTGCTGTTTCTGGGTCTGTTTTGTAACTTCTGAGCATCAAATTCAAGCCATCTCTGTTGGTGAGGGCCCTTCTGCACCCTTGTGGGACTAGAGTGCTGCTTGTGCCCCATCTAATCGAGGTTGATTGGACTAGAGCTCAGAGAGTGTGTCCTTATTAGCTAGTTTGAGTTAAAAGGTTTATTTATTGTTTAATTTAAGTCCTGCGTTTCCACTTGTTTGTGTGTAGTGCACCATTGTGCACTGCCGCCTAGCTGTGGTTACCATTGGTGGCTATGGACGCAAAGGTTTTGCTTGTTAAATTTTCCCTCAGGACTTTGCTAGTGGTCTTCAAGAGGTTTTTCGTGGCCCTGCTCTGCTGTCAGGTGGAACACTAAGCCTAGCCTCAGAGGTACCAACACACCTCTCACCCCCTAGCCATTCCTAAATGCAACCTCTTTTCCTGACCATATAAATGTACCTAACACTACGGACAGACAATTTCCCACAGTTTCATCAGCCAGCTTGGTTGACATGGGCATCCTGAGGCAGTGTAACAACTCCCTCATGTTTACTGACAATCCTCTGCTCCTAATCCACACAAACTTAACATGTGATAGATTCAACTATATTAAGAACCTTGAATTCATGCTCTCTCACACACCAGTTAGTACATATGACAATGAGCGGGTTGTCAGCATGCACACCTCACCTCCTACTCCACCCAAACCCACATAACGCATGCCTACATATGCAGAGGTTCTCACCAGAAACATACCTAAACACCAGGGACCACCCAAACACAAATACAAGCATGCTACACATAATAGTTCTTCTGCAGAACACAATACACATAATAGCTCATGCATTGGTGTCTCACCTGTCAAGCCCTTAAGTCAAACCACAAAACTGAGCATATTAGTCAAAGGTGATTACATCTTGAGGCACACACTTGTTCCTCTCACCAGGCTGGATAAGGAAAAATGTCATGGTCAGTTGTCTGTCAAGTGCCAGGATACACCATATCACACATGCACTCAAGTATCTCATCAACGGGTACTGTTATGACCCCATCATAGTCCATGTTGGTGTGAACACCTTGAGACATACCTCTCTGGACTATATGAAGAGAGACATGACTGAGCTCTCAGACTATGTGTCTCAGACAGGTATGTCCCTAGCCTTAAGCAGCATTTTATCTTCACCTAGGTTGATGCCTCACTACAAACAGAAAATGATTGACTTCAATAATTGGCTTAGTTTCTGGTGCCATTCCAAGGGGCTCCAGTATTTGTCAGCCTGGGATGATATAATCGACAGACCTTGATACTTTGCCAGAGATGGTCTTCATCTATCACCCCTGGAATTTTGGCTACTGGCAAGGCTCTTGCCAACCCCATAGTGCCTTTTTAGGTAGTGTCTCAAGGACAAAATTCCTGACATCAAAACTCCATCTAAAAACAACCACAAGATTATGCTGCTAAACGCTATGAGTCTTGTCTTAACACAAAACTGCACTCACTAGAAGCAGTCCTCACATTGTAAGATGCAGACATTTGTGCAGTCACAGAGACCTGGTTCAAGGGTGTGGAGAGCACCCAGCCATACTGGGTTACACATCCTTCCACACGTTCAGACCACAAACTGAAGGTGTGAAAACTAAAGGAGGTGGTGTATTGATATTCATTAAAGATAAATACACCTCCAGAGTGGTTAAACAGTATGATTCCCTGGAGACACTTCAGATGAAATTAACTGTTGGTAGGACACCTGTTCAAATCATTGCCAGCTACAGGACCCTCTCCATGAATTAGGACACTCACTCTGCCCATTTGGATCAACTTAAGTCTATCAAGATACGTCTGAACACCATGGTTTTGGGTGACTTTAACTACCCATCTATTGACTGGGTAAATTACTTGTGCTCAAACTCACTTGCCCAAAGGTTCCTCAACTTTGTTAACTCCAGTGCCCTGGACCAGCTAGTTGACACCCCCACAAGGGGTGCCAGTATCCTGGATCTTGTGTTTACCAATATGGGGGACCACTATGAGGTCTTCCCTTGTGAGATCTGACCACAAATCAGTCTCATTTGAAGTAACCATCACACCTGACCCCCCCCCCCCACCAGCAGAAAATAAACTAAAAAATGCCTCCAAAGCAGATTATAACCTCTTACGGGATGGTATAAATAGCTTCACCGCACGTCCCCCCATGGAACTGACAAGTATGCCGAGTTCTACACCAATGCTTTATACAAACACCTGTACAACTGCATTGACTCGGCCATACCTGATAGCACCAAAACAAGCTCCTCAAGGAAAATCAAGCCTGCCTGGTGGACAACTGCCATTAACAGCCTTTACACTAAGAGGAAGAAATTGCAATCTAAGAGTAAGAGGGACGGGAGCAAGCCCTAAACTGGAAACACTCCTTCCTCAGCTTAAACAAGCAATTTGTTCCAAACTGGTAGTAAATGATATTACATATACTGAGGCTGTGGACATAGCTAACCTGTTGGCTGACAGGTTCTGTGAAAACTTCACTGCCCTGTCCCCACCACACATACTTCATGACATCCCTACTACCTGTCCCCTACCTTGTATCTCTAAAGAGCAGGTCATAAACACCCTCTCTAAGGCCAAAAACACAGCATTTATGAGAGCTGATAACATCCCAGGCTGTGTCCTACATGGGCTCCATAAGAATTAGCAACACCATCGGGTACTCTTTTCAATCATAGTCTAAGCACCGGCTTCTCCCCAGCTGAATGGAAAATAGCCACTGTTATTCCCATGCACAAAGGTGGTGCTTCCACTGAACCTGGGAACTATAGACCTATTAGCCTGACTAATGAAAACACAAAAGAAGCAAAAAGTAAAACAATAAACACACCAAAGATGAATTTCTATTAGCCTGACTAGCCTTATCTGCAAGGTCATGGAGTGAATCATCATGGACCTTATCAACAAAGATATAGGTAATCTCCAAACACTTGACCCTACTCTGTTTGGATTTGTCAAAGGGAGATCATGCCAGTTAAATCTGGTGGATGTCTTTGAGACAGCCACCAAGGCCCTGGGCAAGAGTAAATCTGTGCATACAATCTACCTAGAGTTAGCCAAGGTGTTTGACAGTATCCCCCACTCAGGCATCATTGACAAACTCACCCAGCTAGGTATCAACCCTTATATCATTAGATGGGTCACTAACTGGCTCACTGATAGAAACCATATAGTCAAAATAGGGGAATCCACCTCCAATAGCAGACCTGTAACCAGTGGTGATCCACAGGGTTCAGTCCTGGGACATCTACTGTTTGGAATCTATTTCTCTGAAATACAAGGAAAAATTAAAGGTCTGTGGCTGACAAAGTTTGCTGATGACTGCAAACTGGGTGTGGTCATAGAATCTCCAAATGATGTCAACATCCTACAAGATAGTCTTACACAAACAAATGATTGGTGTCAAAGTCATAGCCTTAAACTCAATGCAAAAAAATGTATTATCATCGCTTTCAGTAAGGGCAATGTTCCTGCTAACTACCACATCAATAGCAACACCTTAAATATGCACTCAGTGGTAAAAGACCTGGGCACACAGGTTGACAGCAACCTTACCTTTGACCACCATGTCTCCATAGTGGTAAGATGGTCATTCTATATTGCTCATCTCATAAAGTAAGGGTGTTGCATCCAGAAAAAAATACATTATAACTTCTCTGTACTCTTCCCTCATCAGGCCAATAATTGAGTACAATGCCCCTTTGGGTATGTACCATTCCAAGCACCTGTAGCAAAGCAACTGTAAAGACCACAAAGGTTCCTTACAAAGAAAATTCAAGGTCTTCAGCATCTGTCCTATGTAGATCATCTGAAATCACTGCTACTTAATTCTGTTTCATACAGACTACTCAGAGGCGATCTATGCCTTGCATATAAAGCAATCTTTGACCCTGCTTTATTGGAAATGCTGCATATACACAAGTCAAATGATACATGGGTCACTCACTATAAAGACCTTAACCTGGTATGTGACATTAATAGAACCTGCTGGAAGGGCAGATTTGTCTCCCAGAGGTTACCACACCTTTGGAATGGACTCCCACTTCAAGTCAAACAGAGCACCTCACAGGATCTTTCCAAATGCAATCTGGATGACTGGATGGGTGACCGTAAATTCACCTCAGATGTTCCAACTGTGTCCCTCTTGGGCAGGGACAATAGGTTCTGATCATGGAAATTAGGGTAGAACATGGCTAGGCTTGTAAAGACCCTAGGGCCATTAGCCTTATAACGCCCTATGATCTTATGATAGTGATTACGATGATGATAACAATGACGAGAAAGTGAAAAGTAGCCCATTAGCCTTGTGGCTAGAAGGAAGCAAGGGATCCCTTGGGGTCATTATGAAACACAGACCATCAGATATAGAAAAAATGTTGACCACAGGCTCAAAAGAAGAATCAAATGATGGTTGAAAAGGAAACAATTGATACTCAACGGGGATGTTAATTCTCTAGCAAAGAAGTGAGAAGAGTTCACTGTTAGGAGGTAGAAAAAGACAGAAATAATAAACTATTTGATAAAAACTGTACCAAGCAAAGAGTAAGATCCTCAACCAAAAAGGAGAATATCCTTTATCTAGCCATATTAAAAGTAACTGCAATGAAACAAGCTTCGTTTATAAACGTACTAATCAGCAGTGATCATACCAATGTGTGATTTCCAACCCTGAAGTAATGCTGGGATGTGAAAAAAGAACAAAGGTCTAGCATTACAACTGGAAGATATTAGTGAGTTGGCAAGTGCAGTGATAAATAGTAAGGAATGGCAAAAGGAAAAAAAATTCTGGCCATAACTCAATGAAAGAACGAGGAATTGAATGAAATCCTGTATTAGGAGAAGAACAGTTTGTAAAAAGGAAACCCCCCCAGCTCGGCTGAGGGAAAAAGTCAGAGTGGTTATCAATGAGCTGAGTGTAAATCATTCTTTAACTTTTAGAGGTCATAATGACAGTGCTTGGTCAGTGGTAAATGGTATATCTCCAGGTGACCGAGGTGAAATTCCTTAAAATTCAGTTGCCCAAAACACAAGACATCAATGAACATAATGCTAATTGTTGTTTTCATTGGAAATCGCTACTGGTATTATTTCTAATTGTGCTCAGCAGTTATCCATTTCTTTTGGGAGATTTCTCCCTTCTTCAAGTTGGTGCAATTTTTGAGTTGGTATATATAAGTTTTGATGGTAGGGGTAAAGGGGGTCTGCAAAAAACACTTATGCTTTACTTTTCCCTAGTTTTGGGGTTGGGGCATAAACAGAACAACAAGGAAGCTTATGTATTTTAGGAAAAGGGCATTACCAATCTGGAATGATTTGTCAGGTAAAATTAGAAAAACTGATATTTTAATTTTAAGCAAAATTAGATGCTGATGTGGGAGATCAGGTTTCTGCAACATGGTAAAGGAATGACATACAATACACTTAACATTCACTTGCCACGTAGGATGTTTTTGCACAGTATAGAGAGAAGCATATAGGAGGAAGAGGAGGAAAAGTGAAAAACTAAAGAAGGAGCCAGGGATCTGCACACCAAATTCGAAAATCTGTAAAAAATGTCCAAACCAAGTAAGTAAACTTGTACTCAGCATTTATTTAAGCCACAAAGTCTCTGTTTAGCTTTTCGTCGGTGACTGCTCACCAACTTCCTCAGAACAGGAAATAAACACATTCAACACATCCTGTTTAAATACTACAATATAACTCCCAACTTTTGCCACACTGCCACCTGTGGTCGGAATACAAAATTTCAATATATTAAAAAGAACATACAAAAAGGCTTAAGACTATTTAAAAACATATGTAAATATAAAACACTCCCTTAACGATATAGGATTAAAAAACAATAAGTCAATAGCCAACAGGCTTGACTTGGAAAAAAGAAACCAGAAATAGGTATTAAAATAAAATAAAATAAATAACTCACTTCATGGTTAATAAATTGGACCCATGATGGAGCAATGCATGTGCAAAAAATTTTTTTTTTAAAAAACAAAGGCTACTGAAAACCATGTATCATAATTTTGCACATTAACATATGAAATAGCAAAGCTACCTTATCAAACTTTTCAATTTCAAAACACAGGAAATTGACAACATGTTGTTCAAGCCTGGAAAATGGTATGCTTCCAGCCTCAGTTGCCAAAGCAATTCTCTGAGTTTCAACAAATAGGAAACAGGGCCCCCCATGTTATCATGCACAATCTGATCAATCACTGTGAAGCTAAACCCATGCCCAGGGCACTCGCTAATGTGTTTAGCAAGTGCATTAGCCATTTTTACTTTCTTAATGGCATATAGATGTTCATATAGGCACTCATGCAGTTTACGGTCAGTTTTCCCTATATAGAAAGCCGGACATGAAGAACACTGGGCCAGGTAAACCACATGTGTGCTGGCACAGTTGAACCTCCCCTGGATTTTGTACTTTCTCTCTCTGATCGCAAAATAAGTTCCCGCTTTCACGTATTGGCAGTATCTGCACATGTTGCATTTGAACATGCCCGAACGTGCCTGAGTAGGTCTAGGTTTCCTTTCAAGGATGTTTTTTAAGTTGGAACCCCTCTTGTAAATGACTTGAGGATTTAACCGTAAAGCTGAAGGATCTTGATTGTCTGTGTAAGTAAACACCAATTCTTCATAATAATAGAAGCAATAGCCCCCGCATCCAAACTGTAAGTAGTGATGAAGCTGCAGACATAAATAGATCTAATCCGGGTATTGTCAACCAACACACCTTGATCTGCAATAGACTGGCCCAAAATGGGAATATATACCCCATTCTCCCTCTTGCGACTTACCTCATTACAGAGGTCTGAAATCAGATGGCCGGGATAACCCCTATTCAAAAAGAGATCTCTGATAAACTCACATTCCTTTAAGAAATCACTGTCCCGTGTCACCATCCTGGCTGCCCGGACCAGTTGGCCCTTGACTATCGACCTCTTCTTATGAAAGGAGTGGTTGCTTTCAAAGTGCAAATATGAGTTTGAAAAAGTAGGTTTGCGATGGATGTTGGCCATATAGCAACCCCTGAAGTTATCCTTAGACAAATCGACGTAAAAATAAGCAATTTTCTCCATGGAAAAGTTAGAGGTGAACCTAAGGAATTCAGTAGATGTATTAAAGCATTCCAGGATAGAGTCTGCTACTTCCCTCCCCCCTTGGAGAATGATGAAAATATCGTCCAAAAATCGGGTATACAATAGGACTTTCTCTTTAAATAATGAGTTAGGCAAGACAAACTATTTCTCCCAGAATGCCATCACCAAATTTGCTACGCTGGCCCCACAAGGGGACTCCATGGGCACCCCTATCCTTTGATAGAACCATCGGTTGTTGAAGGAGAAATAATTGTATGTAAGAACTATGTCTAAGAGTTCTCTGACCATCAAAATTTCTTTGGCAGGAGCTTGTTTCGAAATCAAAATCGCTTGAATCCATTCCAATGCTACTGAGTGGGGGATAGAGGAATACAAATCTATCACATCAATAGTGAGGAAGTGATTCTCGGTTTTGAATGGAATCCAGTTCACTTTGCCTAAAAAAGACCAAGAATCCTTTGAGATGTGCTCCTCACTGATGACATACCTTTTCAAGATAGTGTCCACAACCTTGGCTCCAGCATACGTCATACTCCCCCTAGCGCTGACCAACTGGCACATGGGGGGATCCAACATATTCTTATGGATCTTAGGGTTACCAAATAAAGCTGGTATCTTGGGGTTGGATATAGAAATATAATTGAACACATCCAAATATATCACCCCATTGATAAACATGTCATCGTAATAAGAACGGACACGAGATATGTTGATGTTCAACTCATTTTTAGATACCTCATCATACGTCTCAGAGGCCAGAATAGCTTCTATTCTCTTAATATAATCCTCCACATCCATAGCCACTAGACCTCCCCCTTTGTCCGGCTGCATCACTCTGACCCCTGAGTGACATAACAATTCAAGTAAAGCCAATTCCTCCTTGGTAGTATTGAAGCCAACATTCTTTTTGGTTTCAAGAGTAGCACGAATGTCCAGGTCACATAGTTGATCAAAGATGTTGACTGAAGGAAGCAGGGGTGGATTAAAGATGCTGGGAATGGAAAAAGCCTTTGGAGAAGAACACTGGTCCCATAGTAGGAGATGTAAATTCAGTTTCCTGGTAAATAATTTTAGGTCAACCAACGTGTTAGCCAAGTTGGCCCTACGGGCTGGTACAAATGATAGGCCCTTAGCCAGAAGGTCAACCAGAGGTGGAGGAAAAGAAAACCCAGAAAAATTATAGATCTTAAAGTCCCTTCTGGTGTTGAATATTATCTTGAAGGAAGACTGCCCTGATTTAGAAGGACCAGCCTGTATCCTAGTCAGTTCCTCCTGTTCCTGGTTCTGTTCTTGAACTTCCATCCCGGTGATGGTTGGGGTGTCGAGGCTGGGTTCCGAAAATTTGAGCCCTCACCTTCCAAAGGAGGATTAGTCAATTTATTAAGTGAAGCTATCTGGTCACTCCTTCGAACTGAATTATATTCAGTGGGGTCATCTGAAATGCCCCCATCATGGCCATTATTAAACATATCAGATCCAACTTTTTCAGTGCCATTCTGGTCATCTGAATGCTGAGCTAATGTACCCAAATAATTGCCTTGGGACTTAGGAGGCTTGGGATAAGCTAAGCCCTCATTATAAGCTTTAATGTCCCTTTGCAACTTTTTAACTTTATTAGCAGTTATTTTGGAAACATGCTGATCTATACTAGTATAGATCCGATCGTAATCAACTCTATATCTAGAAAAATTAATATCCTTCCTGATGGCTTCATCTAAAATAGTTAGCTCCTCTGAAAGAGAGGTAACTGCCTCCTGGTAATGATGGCAGATTAAATTTAAGAGCTCGAACCCATGCTTATCAAAGAGAGAAATTAAATCTTTATGGAAGGCTGAGCCTTCCTGCAGGCCCGTAGGATACTGCCATGAACGGAGCCCTTTGGGTACTATTTTGGAATGCTGACATTCTCCAAAATAGGCAACCTCTAACTGTAACTTTCTTAGCTTGATTAATTTTTGATCAAACTGATTTAATTTCTGAGGTAATTCAATGCTCCCCGAAGCAAAATGGGCGCTTCAACCAATTGTTTAGAACTGGCTGTAAAATACCTTGATCCACTCCATTAAGGTTACTGGCATTCAATGGGGCCATCACCCCCTGGGCATTCTGGCCAGATCTCAGCGTATTCCCCAAAGCACAAGAATCCATTTGGGCTGTTCTCTGCTGAGATCATGGCATAACAATGGCGTTACTTCCCCCAAAGTGTGATATTACAGCCTGTGATTGTTGCAGCCCATCCATCTCCTGAACAAGTGGCTGTGTGGGAGTTGAAAGGCCCACCAAGGACTGAGAGGTTCCCATAAGACCATCCATCCATTGGGATAATGACTCAACCTTTTGGGTCAAAAGATTTATAAGTAAGGTTAAATCTCCAGCTTGTGCCGATGGTGAAGAAGGTGTAGATACTGGTGCAGCGATCAACATGGCATCCGAACAAAGAAAACCAGCTCAATGATAAAAAAGACAAAACCAACTGCTACACAAGGAGGAGCCAGGGATCTGCACACCAAATTCGAAAATCCGTAAAAAATGTCCAAACCAAGTAAGTAAACTTGTACTCAGCGTTTATTTAAGCCACAAAGTCTCTGTTTAGCTTTTCATCAATGACTCCTCACCAACTTTCTCAGAACAGGAAATAAACACATTCAACACATCCTGTTTAAATACTACAATATAACTCCCTACTTTTGCCACACTGCCACCTGTGGTCAGAATACAAAATTTCAATATATTAAAAAGAACATACAAAAAGGCATAAGACTATTTAAAAACATATGTAAATATAAAACACTCTCTTAACGATATAGGATTAAAAAACAATAAGTCAATAGCCAACAGGCGTGACTTGGAAAAAAGAAACCAGAAATAGGTATTAAAATAAAATAAAATAAAATAAATAACTCACTTCATGGTTAATAAATTGGACCCATGGTGGAGCAATGCATGTGCAAAAATTTTTTTTTTAAAAAACAAAGGCTACTGAAAACCATGTATCATAATTTTGCACATTAACGTATGAAATAGCAAAGCTACCTTATCAAACTTTTCAATTTCAAAACACAGGAAATTGACAACATGTTGTTCAAGCCTGGAAAATGGTATGCTTCCAGCCTCAATTGCCAAAGCAATTCTCTGAGTTCCAACAAATAGGAAACAGAGACCCCCTTGTTATCATGCACAATCTGATCAATCACTGTGAATCTAAACCCATGCCCCGGGCACTCGCTAATGTGTTTAGCAAGTGCATTAGCCATTTTTACTTTCTTAATGGCATATAGATGTTCATATAGGCGCTCATGCAGTTTCCGGTCAGTTTTCCTTATATAGAAAGCCGGACATGAAGAACACTGGGCCAGGTAAACCACATGTGTGCTGGCACAGTTGAACCTCTCCTGGATTTTGTACTTTCTCTCTCTGATCGCAAAATAAGTTCCCGCTTTCACGTATTGGCAGTATCTGCACATGTTGCATTTGAACATGCCTGAACATGCCTGCGTAGGTCTAGGTTTCCTTTCAAGGATGTTTTTTTAAATTAGAACCCCTCTTGTAAATGACTTGAGGATTTAACCGTAAAGCTGAAGGACCATTCTCCCTCTTGCGACTTACCTCATTACAGAGGTCTAAAATCAGATGGACGGGATAACCCCTATTCAAAAAGAGGTCTCCAAAGGCTTTTTCCATTCCCAGCACCTTTAATCCACCCCTGCTTCCTTCAGTCAATGTCTTTGATCAACTATGTGACCTGGACATTCGTGCTACTCTAAACCAAAAAGAATGTTGGCTTCAATACTACCAAGGAGGTATTGGCTTTACTTGAATTGTTATGTTACTCAGGGGTCAGAGTGATGCAGCTGGACAAAGGGGGAGGTCTAGTGGCTATGGATGTGGAGGATTATATTAAGAGAATGGAAGCTATTCTGGCCTCTGAGACATATGATGAGGTATCTAAAAATGAGTTGAACATCAACATATCTCGTGTCCATTCTTATTACGATGACATGTTTATCAGTGGGGTGATAGATCTGGATGTGTTCAATTATATTTCTATATCCAAATCCAAGATTCCAGCTTTATTTGGTAACCCTAAGATCCATAAGAATATGTTGGATCCCTCCATGCGCCAGTTGGTCAGCGCTAGGGGGAGTATGACGTATGCTGGAGCCAAGGTTGTGGACACTATCTTGAAAAAGTATGTAATCAGTGAGGAGCACATCTCAAAGGATTCTTGGTCTTTTTTAGGCAAAGTGAACCGGATTCCATTCAAAACCGAGAATCACTTCCTCACTTTTGATGTGATAGACTTGTATTCCTCTATCCCCAACTCAGTAGCATTGGAATGGATTCAAGCTATTTTGATTTTGAAACAAGCTCCTGCCAAAGAAATTTTGATGGTCAGAGAACTCTTAGACATAGTTCTTACATGCAATTATTTCTCCTTCAACAACCGATGGTTCCATCAAAGGACAGGGGTGCCCATGGGGTCCCCTTGTGGGGCCAGCATAGCAAATTTGGTGATGGCATTCTGGGAGAAAGAGTTTGTCTTTCCTAACCCATTATTTAAAGAGAAAGTCCTATTGTATACCTGATTTTTGGACAATATTTTCATCATTCTCCAAGGGGGGAGGGAAGTAGCAGACTCTATCCTGGAATGCTTTAATACATCTACTGAATTCCTTAGGTTCACCTCTAACTTTTCCATGGAGAAAATTGCTTATTTGGACATCGATTTGTCTAAGGATAACTTCAGGGGTTGCTATATGGCCAACATCCATCGCAAACCTACTTTTTCAAACTCATATTCGCACTTTGAAAGCAACCACCCCTTTCATCAGAAGAGGTTGATAGTCAAGGGCCAACTGGTCCGGGTGGCCAGGATGGTGACACGGGACAGTGATTTCTTCCAGGAGTGTGAGTTTATCAAAGACCTCTTTCTGAATAGGGGTTATCCCGGCCATCTGATTTCAGACCTCTGTAATGAGGTAAGTCGCAAGAGGGAGAATGGGTTATATCTTCCCATTTTGGGCCAGTCTATTGCAGATCAAGGTGTGTTGGTTGATGATACCCAGATTAGATCTATTTATGCCTGCAGCTTCATCACTACTTACAGTTTGGATGCGGGGGTTATTGCTTCTATTATTATGAAGAATCGGTGTTTACTTACACCAGAAAATCAAGGTCCTTCAGCTTTAGGGTTAAATCCTCAAGTCATTTACAAGAGGGGTTCCAACTTAAAAAACATCCTTGAAAGGAAACCTAGACCTACTCAGGCACGTTCGGGCATGTTCAAATGCAACATGTGCAGATACTGCCAATACGTGAAAGCGGGAACTTATTTTGCTATCAGAGAGAGAAAGTACAAAATCCAGGGGAGGTTCAACTGTGCCAGCACACATGTGGTTTACCTGGCCCAGTGTTCTTCATGTCCAGCTTTCTATATAGGGAAAACTGACCGGAAACTGCATGAGCGCCTATATGAACATCTATATGCCATTAAGAAAGTAAAAATGGCTAATGCACTTGCTAAACACATTAGCAAGTGCCTGCGGCATGGGTTTAGCTTCACAGTGATTGATCAGATTGTGCATGATAACAGGGGGGGGCCCTGTTTCCTATTTGTTGGAACTCAGAGAATTGCTTTGGCAATTGAGGCTGGAAGCATACCATTTTCCAGGCTTGAACAACATGTTGTCAATTTCCTGTATTTTGAAATTGAAAAGTTTGATAAGGTAGCTTTGCTATTGCATACGTTAATGTGCAAAATTATGATACATGGTTTTCAGTAGCCTTTGTTTTTTAAAAAAATTTTTTTTTGCACATGCATTGCTCCATCATGGGTCCAATTTATTAACCATGAAGTGAGTTATTTATTTTATTTTATTTGAATACCTATTTCTGGTTTCTTTTTTACAAGTTAAGCCTGTTGGCTATTGACTTATTGTTTTTAATCCTATATCATTAAGGGAGTGTTTAATATTTACATATGTTTTTAAATAGTCTTATGCCTTTTTGTATGTTCTTTTTAATATATTGAAATTTTGTATTCCGACCACAGGTGGCAGTGTGGCAAAAGTAGGGAGTTACATTGTAGCATTTAAACAGGATGTGTTGAATGTGTTTATTTCCTGTTCTGAGGAAGTTGATGAGGAGTCACCGACGAAAAGCTAAACAGAGACTTTGTGGCTTAAATAAACACTGAGTACAAGTTTACTTACTTGGTTTGGACATTTTTTATGGATTTTCAAATTTGGTGTGCAGATCCCTGGCTCCTCCTTGTTTAGCAGTTGGTTTTGTCTTTTTTACCGTTAAAAACTAAAGAAGGAAAGGCCAGTGAATACACCAAAAAAAGCATCTTAACAGGAGGAGGGTATACCTTGAAAAGGTGGTAGTAAAAGGGATGGGAGAGTGAATGGCAAAATGACACAGAAGGAATCAGTGAGAGTCTGTTTTTCCTGGAAGCAGACAGAAAGGAAGTTGAAAATGCTGCAGACTGTGGAGAAGTACTAAATTTTTTCTGTATTACTTATGCAAAGTGAAGGCATAAGATGACAAAAGGCATAAGAGAACAGAGCATGGATGAATGACGGAAAATGGACACAAGGAAGAATAACTATGAAAAATTACATGTGAAGCCACAGGAAAATAACTTGCCAGCATATGATTGGTGGGTAAATTATAAGCTGGCCAAATTATTTTTTCAAAGTCTCCATACGCTCTGAATGTAAGCTGTATCTGCTGACTCACACTTGCATCAAGCTTTCTTGCTGATCATTAGAATACAAACTGGCTTATTCTGTCTTACTTAAATAGGTTGCAGTTTGTTCCTGTCAGTCATTCTTTCTAAATTATACCCTAAGGCATAAGCAGAAAAGGAAGTGAATTCAAGACCCCCTGAAAAACTAACATTCATGAAGAAGAAAATCTACTGCCAATGTTGTTAAAACTATTGACAATTAAATAACCTGCCAGTCGGTTATTTTCTTATGATAAGCATTATATTAACAACTTTGCCTAAATCATTACAGGCTGATAAATCTAAAAGGAATAAATGTGTAAATAATTAAGACTCTAGCAACATACAGTATTTGGGATACCCTTCACAAAATAATCCAACATATAAAATATATAAAAGTATACAAATATTAAAGTCAGAAGTTGTGATAATATTGTAAAGTTTGGGATCAGTATTGTGCTATTCAAGAGATTTTAATTAAATGGAGTGTTTGGCGATACATGCTGACAAAAATATACCCTTTCTCAAAAATGTAGCATACTCAGGCCGCATTTCTTCAAAATGCTTCTACGACTCGTAAACTGGCATATTATTTTTCAGATGTTGACATAAAATATAATGCCTGTAATAATGCTGAGTATGATATTTAACATGATTTCTGACATTACAGGTAAATTGTTTTGTGATAATTTTGTGTAAAATATTAATAAAATCAGTGAGACTTGTTTGTGAGATTTGCAGTATAGTGAGACTGAATAAGCAAAATGATGACTTATTAAGTCCGAGATTGCCATTTCTCAGAAAATTCCCTTTTGTCTAAGGTATAGTGATCTCAGAATTGGCAGAGATAAGTCTGAGATATGTGGAGGGCTTGTCACAACATTGTGAGGTGCATTGGCGGTTGCTCCCATAAAAAAAAAAAACACCTTTAAAGTAGAACAGTGATGTTTGACATTTGCTGTTCTTCTGCATTTTCAGTTATTTTATTCTAATTCCAAGACATACTTATGAGTCTTGGAATTATAACAGGGTACCCAAAAGATTCACAGGATAAGTTAAACTGGAGACAAGCTTTGAATTTATCTAGATTTGGAGAATAAAGCCTTTATCTTTTTGTAGTATATAGAAGACTGTAATTACACTCTGAAAACATGAAAAAACTCAACCATTGTTAAGGATGACAATCTTAACACTGCTTAGCAGTGCTTAGTGGTGTTTAAGGAAAGCTTGTTAATACAACTAAGTGCTGTTCAGTTCAGGTCTCACATTACAGACTAACAAAAGACAGCTTCTGTCAGCAAAAAACAATGGCAGAAGGTAAAATAGCTTTAAAAACTGTTAGAACTTCACTCTATCACACTTACAAACAAAAAGTTTGACACTATGAATTATCTAACAGTTTTTTAAGACATTAGTTCTATAGAGGATTACTTTGTTAGTTACTGCCTGCTGTTTGTCCAACATTGTTAAATGCTTTACCAGCTTTCAAGGGCCTTTTGCTGTAACTTGTAGTAGATGGAGTGGATAAAAATACATGCACTACAAATAATTATAAATGGGTCTCTAATCATAACCAGCTTTAAGCATTCGCAACATGAATTGCTAAGATTCAGCTCTTGAGCATTGCTCTCAAGGTAAATTTCTTAGCATCCATACATAATAAGCTGATAATGGTTGGAGACATGAAGATAACCTTATATATTATCTGTCTTAAAACATTACATAACCACTTTTGGGATAAAATACAGTCTAATCTCTACTTAATATTTTTATTACTACTTTTAGACATATACAAGCTTTGAAACTTAGTAAAAGTGTTTTCAAACTGATATGGATATTTATTTTTAAAAGTTTTTTTCTATTATATTGAGCAATCTGATTGCATTGTGAAAAGCAAAATATAGTATTTCAAGTACAGTGGTTTTCTTTTAATGCACATATTGTACAGTGTTTTGTTCTATAATATTTCTGTATAGTTGCGTTCATTTTTATTCAAACTGAATGTATGGAAAGATGTACGTGTTAGAAAAAAAATAATAAAAAAAGATGTTGAAATAGTAGACAATGGCAATCAGTTAACTCCCAGAAGAACTGCATAGTTTTGTATTAGTGGATGGGGTGGTATCACAAGACACTGAGGATAGCAACATTGCTTCACTTACATAAACACTGATCTAGGAAGGAGATATATAATTACCATCTCAATTCCACTTCAGGGAAGGATGAAGAAAATGATTTTTCTTGCAGGGGAGTGGTATTCCTGAATGTCAAGTATATGATCAATGGTAAACATCACAGTTTTACAGATCAGTGGTCTTGTCATTCTCATGTGATTCAGATCTTTGAATGGGTCATACTCATTAGTGAGGGGGACAGTGTGAATCCTGCAGATGTGGTCTACCTCACTTTTAGTAAAAACATTAATATTCTACCTCATAAATAGTTGGTAGGGGATTTAAAGTGTGTAGGGGTGGTGCACAAAATTGTGAAACTGATTGGAAAGTAACCACCTAATAAGAAGTTAAGTTTAACTGCTACAGGGGAACCATCAGGAGAAAATTCGACACGTTGTGAATGGCCACAGAGTCCAATGCTGGGATTAAATTCTGTTTAATATATCCCTGGCAACCATCACACTTGAGATTGGAGGTCAAAAACCATGTGCTGATGACATGAATATTCATGTGAATATAAGTGAGGTACCCACAGGCTAGGGGTAATCTTCTGGTCACTAGACAGACATTGGAGGCTTCTCACTTTTTTTAATTTCTCAAAATATTTTGGCTTTCTAATACCATGATGGGAATGGACCCCATTCCTAAGTCAAAGTGCGATTAAAGTTCATGAAATTAGTATTGTTTCAATCTTTGATGTCAGCCAGAAGTGCTCTTCACAGCATACTCAGTGTACCCAGTATTGACTCCTTCTCCAATTTGTATGGGGTTACAAGTATTGGTAACATATCTAAATACAATTGTAGATTATTTTTTATAAGACCCATTGCTCCTACTACGATTGAAACTATCTAGGTATCTTTCTTCCACATTTCCCTAGTTTCTGCCTGCAAATCTTGATATTTTATGACTTTGTGTCTCTCTGTACACAAGACACTGTAGTCACTGGGTGTGGCAATTTCAGTGATTAATGCTACTTTTGTCTTCATTTCATGGACCACTAGATCCAGTTTTCTAGCATCTATCTTTTGAACTGTTGGTAATGGATGATCCCATGTGATGTAAACTTCATCATTTTCTATGATGCTTTACGGCTCATGTTTCCAGTGTTTTTCAGCCACTTCAGTACCATAATGTTTGCACAATCCCCAGTGCAACAGTCTTGCCACATTATTATGCCTTTCAGTATACAGTCCTTCTGCCATTAGTATGTCACAACCAACAACAAGGTGTGTGACTGTTTCCAATTTGGTTTTACAAAACCTACATCTGTCTGTTTCTCCCACATGTTCAATGGACTTTGTAAACTAATGTGTATGTAACCCACTATCTTGCGTTGCCAATATTAATCTTTCATCTCTTGGTTTAAATTCACCTTTCCTCAACCATTCCTGGATTTGTTCCTGATCAACATGAGGTTCTTCCAGAAGTTTTCTATACTTACAACTATATTTATGCTTCTTCCACATTTCTTGCCTTCTCATCTGGTCCTTCTCCTTATATTCTTTCTTTTGTTTTTTTTTTGTTTTTTTGGCACATCCAGTTGCTGCCTGCTTTTTATCCACTTCTGGTTTGATTTCCATTCCTGCTTGATTTCGATATGTTTCTGCTAAATTAAGCAGAGAAGTCATCTTAGATTTATTCTCCTCATGTTTCAAAACTTTCACTATGTTTGGGTATTTTGAGGTCAGCAGATATGTGTGGAGTCCCATGATTGCAGATCTATACATATAATCAATTTCTAGGAGGGCTATCCCTCCTTCAGAACGGGGAATATATAATCTTGTTATGGACTGATTTTTATAAATCATTTGGTGAGCATGAAGCATCCTTCTTGTTTTCCTGTCTAATCTATATAACATGTTTTGGGGCCAGTCAGTCACTCCAAAACTGTAAGTTAGGACAGGAAGAGCAAATTGGTTTATAGCTTGAATTGTGTTCCTAAATGCCAGTGCTGTTTTCAGGATTAATTTTAAGTCTTCTGAAATATTCCTTACTAAGTTTTATTTGCATTTGTTTATGTTTTATTGTTGATCCTTCATCATTTCCCAAGTATTTATACACTCCCTCTTGCTCACGTTCTTTTATATCACATTCTTGTCCCAAACTAATGTTTTCCTGGCATTGCAGTTTTCCTGCTTTAAAGGTTGCTTTTGCACATTTATCGAGACCAATGACATTCTTATATCATCTGAAAAAGTTTTGACAACTTGTAGTTGTGCTTTCAGTTCCTCATCTGATGAGCTATACAGTTTTAAATCACCAACAAAAAGAAGATGAGAAGTCTTTACACTTTGTTGTTTTTTAGGAGCCAAATTATAGCCATGGCCTAAGCTGTTAAGTAGACAGCATAATGGGTTAAGGGCAAGACAGAATAGCAGTGGTAACAAAGAGTCACCCTGGAATATTCCCCTTTGAATTTTTATCCCTGGAATAATAATTTTTCCTTTATCATGCCTTAATTGCAAAGTGGTCTGCCACTGTTTCATGGTCACTGTAATATAGTCAATCGGTGTAGAGTGTATCTTATATATTTTTAAGCACTCTTTTATACATGAATGTGGGATACTATCAAATGCTTTTTTGTAGTTGACCCATGCCATACTTAGATTCTTCCCCTTTTTACAGTTTTCCACTATGATTTTATTTAACAACAAATGATCTTTTGTTCCATATGACTTTCTTTTATTGCCTTTTTGTTCTACTGCCATAATTGAGTTTTCTTCTAAATGACTATAAACTCTGTCAGCATCATTTCCCGTGTATAGTTTATATGTCATCTGAAGGCAAGTTATTGGTCTATAATTTTTATGGTGGCTTGCAGGTTCACTCTTAAATAGGATTATTGTTTTTCCTGTTGTTAACCAGGTTGGTGTCTGTTTGGGGTGTGTGTATAAATAGTTCTTACTCATGTCTAAATCTTCATGCAAAGATGTTAATACTTTCAGCCAAAAATTAGGTACTGCATCTAGGCCTGGAGTCTTCCAATTAGAGGCTTTTCTTAACTTTGTTTCAATATCTCTAGCTATTACTTCATCCCACTTCATATCCTGTACCTTTGAACCTCTTATTCTTTCTTTAACTTCTTCTATCCATTTAGCATCTTTGTTATGTTCCACAGGATCTTCATAGATACTTCTCCAAAATGTATCTATTTCTTCTTTTTTTGGCAGTCTTTCAAATCTTTTTACCTTATTTCCCAATTCTAGAAGGGCAAACACAGTGCAGACCAGAAGTAGAAATCCACAAAACGATTTATTCTCCACAAAATAAGCACTTTTGTCCCAAAGTTAAAATTACAGGAACTTCAACAGATACAATTTAAAACAGTAAAACGCATTTAAAATACTAAAGCACAGTGATATCATTTCCTTTCTCAGGGCAGTAAGCACTGCTTGCTCAAACCACACTCCCTTGACACAAACACAGAACAAGCATACAGCCCAGCTTAGAATACATATAAATTGCAATTGTGGGCATAAATTCATCTTTAATTCATAAGAAAAAATAAAAATGTAAAAATATCTTTATTCGGATATACATATGTACTTTTTATAAGATTTCTACTTCTGGTCTGCACTGTGTTTGCCTTTCTGGGTTTTATTTTAGAATCAGTTGCTTTATTTCCCAATTCTCTATAAAACTTTTTTGGATCATCAATAAATTGCTTATTTTGTACTTTTCCTTTATATTTATCTTCGTATCTTCTCAGTCTTTCAACTGTACTGAAATTTTTAGTTTGTTATTTGCGATAGGGCATGATAGATCCTGGTCTGTTCTAATACTGTGCACTGCTTTTATCACATCTGTCTTTCTTAGTATTTTGATCTGTTCCCTCTTCTATAGACTTCCAGCAGTGACATTTCTTGTCTTAACTGCTTTATAGTTTTCTCTATTCGATATTTCCATGATGGTATTTGATTTCTCCCCTTCCTTTCCCTCACTACCCTGTGTTCTTGTGGTAGAACTTTATCAGTTATTAATTTAGCTGCACAGTAATATACCCTGTTCATTTCTGTTATGTCGCATGGATCTCTATGAACAGTCCTAATTACTGTGTTCATTTGTTTTATCAGACTTCTGACTTTTTGAGTTTTATTAACCTTCTGCAGTCTATTTCATTCATTGACCTTGATATATCTGTCTATGTCTATTAAATCAAGCAACTCTTCTCTTCGCTTGTTTTCTTCCAAACTGAGGGCACATCCCTTGTTTTCTAATTCCTGCAGGCATTCTATGGAAGATTCTATAACATCTTCCTGTGGCACATTCTCTTCAACTTCATCCTGTGCCATTTGTTGCTCTATCATATGGGAACTCACTGACCTATCACTCCTCAACATTGACTGCATAAGAGTTTCCACAATTTCCTGTTCCTTCCCTTGCTGTCTAACTTCAAGTGAACATTTATACTGGTTTCCTGTGGAAGGCTCCACATTTTCTTTATATGGCACCTGACCAATTGCTTCCTGTTCCACTGATTTCCCCTTAATTTGGATATCTGCTACTCTATCCTGTTGTGGTGCTTTCTGAATTTGATTTTCTACACTGAATCCTTCACTTTGCAAGTATTCTTTTTGTATTGTAAAGTTTTCCATGTCTGTATTCCTTTGTCTGTATTTCTCTTCAAATATCGTCAGTGCTGTTCTTTTTGTATTGATTAGTTTTGCTTTCTCCTTTGCATAAATATTACACCATATTAAATCTCTTTTTCTTCCCCATGCCCATATGTCTTCTTCAGATGTTTCCTGATCTTCCTGTTTTTACTTACTTTGGGGACTCACTCCATCCTGCTGTGATGTAACCTGTGTTAGGCCTTCTACACCAAATCTTTCACTTTGCAGGCAGTCCATAACTTCAACTTCTATGTTTTTTAACTTCTACTTCATTAATCTTCTTTTCTACGTTCCATCTTTGTGATGTTATTTTTTTATTGTGAAATGTTCCATATCCGGATGCTTTTGTCTGTATTTCTCTTCGAATATCTTTGGGGCTGCCTTCTTTACATTAATTAATTTGGTTTTCTCCTTTGCATAAATATTACACCATATCAAATCTCTCTTTCTTTCCCATGCCCATATTTCTTTTTTATACTTTTCAAATATCTCTTGGTTTTGTTGTTTATATTTTCAGACTTCCTCATATGCTTCGTTTTCCAAACAGATTAAGGTTTCTTGATCTATATACTGTTTATTTTACAAATCTGTTGTATTAATAAACACAAATTTTCATTTGAAGCTTCTGACAGTTTTTCTTGCGAAAGTATGTTTCTTTCCTCTAATTTCTCTCTTAATCATTTTGCATATCTTGTGTCTGGAAATTCTGGACTTTTTGCATAATAGTAACAATACATAATTTCTTTCTTATTCTCAATAGTCCACCTTAACATCTTTAAGGCTCTTCTTTGGCCTATCAGTTTTTGCGATTTTTGTGGACTGCTACTTACTTCTACAACAGGGGGGCCATCCTCCCCCTGGGCCTGGCCTGGCCCCATTGTAGTAATGTTTCCATATTTTGAGGATTCTGCACTGTCATCTTTTCCAGTCCTGGCACCAGTGGGCCTACCAGGTTTGGGCACTTTTTTATCCTGGGTCTTGTGCACCCAGCTATCTTTGTTAGTTTTTGACCTACTAATTTCCATGATATATGCTATATAAATACAGTCTATATATCAGTGTCGGCTTGGTGAGATTTTGTGAAAACAGGGTCTACCTCGTGAAGGTACTCACCAAGACTTGAGGATGAATTTAATTTCAGTACTACTACTCTCCTTTGCTTGCTGACTTTTCATCTCTCTATTCAGACTCCTCATCTCCCCATTCGGACCCCACTGGCTTCCATTGTGGAGAAATATGTGTAAGCTGAGATGTAATACAAAAAAAAAAAAAACATTTGGTGAAAGGAACCCATAAAAATAAAGTCTTGAGAGGGTAAACCTAAGCAAGAAAGAGAGAAGGGAAATATTTGGAGGAATAATCACTCCTTCTAAACTGTATCATGCTATGTTATTTTAAAGAGCAGTGATGAAACTCAGTAAAATGCTGAGGTACATTGTACAGAGAGTGGGTGAAGCTGGGGTCATCCCTCTACTGCATAGAGCACCGGTAAGGCCACATCTGAAGTACTATGTATGTACTTCTAGGCCAAATATAGACAAAGAAAAGGGAGGCTGGTAGAAAGTATCCAACACAGATTTCCCACAATGATAAACAGAACTGCAGGACTGGCATATGAGAACAGACTCCAAAATGTTGGACACATGATATATGCATTAAAAGAGACCAATTAAATAGGGGCACAATCTGAATGTATTATGTTGTGTAGGGTAGGTAGAAGGTGTGGCGTTAGGAAGAAAGGCAGAGGAGTGGTGGAACATGGGTGGTAGCTGGAAAGGAAATGGGTCAAGTTAGACATGAGAAAATACTACTGCATGAAGAGGGCTGTAGGATGTCAGAAGTTATTGCCTGAAGCAATAGCAAACCCTAAGTCAGCAAAAAAAAGCCTATAGCTGCTGGCTAGAGCAATCAGACCTGATAGACATGAGAGCTTCTCTAGTTGGCATCTTTATATGATTCATAGCAATTTCAAGGCAATTGAGTCTTGGGGCCATATACATCTTGTCAGTACTCACCCTTAGGTGGTACCCCCTTTCTTTAGGAGGGCTAGTCCATTCTTGCCTTGGGGGAATTTGTGGGTGCCCATCCAATCCTCTAGGTCTCATGTGAAGGATGATAGTGTATGATACTGCTTAATATGCAGGGACAGTCTGTTCTAGAGGCAGGGAGTGGGGGAGGCACTACATCATGAATCTGTCTCCCTGGCATTATCTAAAAATGGAGGTCTCTTGTTCTGATATTTGTGGAACCATAAGACTTATAGAGATACACAAGATCCAGGACAACTGGATCTCTAATGACACCAAAGACAAGGCATAGATCTCACCTCAACAGTCTGTAAGATACTGAATAAAGGGGCAGTGCTTCCAGTCTCTCCTGGTAGTTCAAAGTCTTTAAGCCTGTGATCTTCTTAGGTAGGAACTTCTGGGGTCCTCTTAGTTGTTTGATATGTTTAGTGAGATACATCTCAAAGGGTCAGTTGTACTCAATAATTGGCCTAATCAGTACTGACGAGAACAATAACCTCTTTAGAGTTGGATGATATTCCAATGACAATTAGCTGAACAAAGTAGGAGGATTTTCTGACTAGCACTGTCACATGATGATAAAAAGAGAGGGAATTATCAGCCCATGGTCCAAGTTCCTTAACAAAATTTTAATTCTGAAGTGGGGTAATGTCTATGCTGTATAATAAGGGGAGGGGTTGTCTACCAAATCTGACATTATTGCACTTTTTTGCATTTGATTTGCATCCATTTTCAGTACAGTGGTTATTTACATGAGTAAGTTTTTGCTGAAGGGCTAGAGTATCAGAGTGGGACTTGACAATAACTCCAGTTTGCAGTTGTCAGCAAACTTAGTTAGCTAGAGGTCTTTTTCCAGTCTGGAGATCAGAAAAGTAAATGACAAAAACAGGGATTCCCAGCACTAAGCTCTGGGGCACACCCCTGGTCACCTTCATACTTTCTGATGAGCCATCTGCCAGCCCCACTGTGTGGATTCTGTCTTTTAGCCAATTTGCTATTCATCTTGCTACATAGAGATCTATGTGTTTAAAGGTGCAAGCTATACTTACAATAGTAAGCTTTATTTACAATGTCAGCATGGGTTATGGTGTCAAATGCCTTGGTCAGGTCATGGATATATCATGTGGACTGAATAACCATGGCTGGCAGCCCGTGACACTCTCTAGAAGAGGTAACCAAATTCATTTGACATGATTTTCCCTTAACAAAGCCAAATTACTGTGGTTCAAGTCTAGTAAGAGTTTTGATATAGTTTGTAAGAGCACTAATAATAAGCTCCATGGTTTTGCAGATGAGACTTGTCAGGCTGATGGGTCTGCATTTGCTGAGGTCAGTTGTAGGGTCTCCCTTGAAGAATGGCATCACCACTGTGATATGCCAAGCATCAGGAACAAAACCTGTAGCTAAACATAGATTAAACAGTTTATGGAGTGGCTCTACTTGGGCATGCTTACAACTGTTTACCAAATAACTGGGTATAAGCACCTTCAGTACATATGATAATAGAAGGTTTAACGAATTCAGAAGTGTGTGGACTTCAGAAGAAAGTAACACTGAATTTGATTGTTAGGATATTGCCAATTTCTGTTGGACCTGAGTAGGTGGTGCTATTTCATTCCTGTAGGTATGAAACTGCTTTGTCAGTTGCCTCAATCAGATATTTAGCATACATCCTGTATAGGACTGTGACATTCTCCTTCTCCAGTCTGAGCTTTAGTTAACAAAAATAACTGGTACAGATCAGTGTGGGTTATGTAAGTCAGTGCCTGGATGACTGTAGTGCATTTTTTTCTTAGTATGAGGAGTATATAAGTGAATATCAACAAGCCACATCAGTGACATCTTGGAACAAATCAGCTAGAAGCAGGACCATCTAGTGACTCTGAAATAAGGCCTAAATAATGTTGGCCTTATTACATCTTGGTAAATCTGTCTCTTTGGTTGGGCAGTACAAGGCACTGTAAGCCTGAATGTGTTTTAGCATGTCACTGTACAACAGGTGTTAATATTAGGGGTTAAGAACAATTGCACCAGTAATGGGACCTCCTCATCATTTAGGCTAATAGATTGCCTGCATAGTGAAACCCTTGGTGCCTCACAAATTCCTGCTCTGTAGAATCTATTAACATGGCAGCATCATTTCTGATGCATTGTGGGATATTCTTGAAAACCAGAGTTCTGTGAGTTCTGTCCATGCATCGATTAGTGAGCTAACATCTACATGTCTTGTGGAACAAACATGCACCAGGACTCAGCAAGCCCTGCACTGTGTGCAGGAATAGTGCAAGAGCTGCTACACGCAATATAGCCGACTAGCGATCCAGAAATGAGCTCCCAGGACATGCACGTGCGCTCCTAAACTATTCCTGCATGGACACAGCTCTGAATACATTTCTGCAAATTACAAAACAGAGACATGACAGCTCCAAAGAAAGCATGTATTCAATGTAGTAGGCATGCCAATGGCCAAATATATGGCTACTGGCCATGGTAAATAGTTACAAAATTATAAGAAATAACTTTCATTTTTTTTTTTGGCTGATTTGGGCTGTTTAAGCATAGGGCAGCTGTGTGCAAACGGAATTGACCTGAAAATAAGAAAAAAGTTGGAAATAAGCTTTTAAACCATAATCAGCTTTCTGCCATAATAGTCAATGGCATGCATAAGACAACAATACCATGGAATAGTGGTTGCTAAGTGGGAAGGCTGAGTGTCAGTTTCGTAACCATGCATTAGCAGTCAGTTTTATGCAAATGAGGGGATTGGTAGTAAATCACAGATTTCCCCTCAGTGTTAGCTTGCACCCAACCATGTAGGTGCAGCAACACCATGGTATAAGCATAAGAGGTAGATGACCTCATAAGGAGGAGTGTCATGCATGCTTTAAGCTTATTGGAGCTCTGTGGCCCATGTTTGCCCTTAGCTAAGCACAGCTAAGGAAGGGGGGAGGTGTGTCTGAGGCAGGCTAGCAGTGTTCACATTGCCTAAATGGGTGTGCACACCACGCACCGGGTTTTAAACAAACAAACAAAAAAAAACAGGATATAGCAGCTCTGTTCACATCTGAGCACTGGGTATGTGTGGTGCACCTTGGGGCTTAAATAGGAAGGCAATGGGAAGGGAAAACAGCAGTAGGAAGGCAATCAAGAAGAACTAGCATAGCTGGCAGGTGAAATGTATCAGAATCAGCCAATTACACAGGCCGCAGCCCTGCCCAGCACAGCACACTACTATAAACTATGCAAACACCTTTCACTCTGGTTTTTCCCACAAACTCTACACCACCAGTGTAAACAGACAGGGAAATTTTACCTGACAAAACTAACAAAATGATAGGGGCTACTGTCGTTCTCATACATCAGTATGTGGAAGAGGCTGAGGGTGGTGAGGATGAGAATGCTGATGACCAACCCACAGTGAGGAGAAGGAGAAGAGTTTACAGACCCAGGGTAACCTACCAGGGGCTACATGAGCTGGAGATAGTGGAGTGCTATAGGGTGGACAGGGACATCCTACAGCAAATTGTTGAGCTGTGCCGGCCATGCCTCACATACAGAACCAACAGAGGAGAACCCATCCCAGTGGATACCAAGGTATGTGTAGGCTTAAGAATACTAGCCACAGGTACCGTCCAAAGGCCAACTGGGGATATCATGGAGATCTCACAGGCATCAGCATCCAGGGTACTCCACCAGTTCCTGGATGCCATGTCAGCACATGCCAGTGAGCACATATATTTCCTCAACACCCATGAAGCATTAACCAGCAATATGTGTCTCTTTCACCAAATAGTAGAATACCCTGAGGTAGTGGGTGCTATAGATTGGACGCACATACACATCAAAGCACCACCCGGAGAGCAGGGTAGAGTCTACATAAACTGCAAGGACTTCCCCTCCATCAACTGCCAGGTCATGTGCGATGCCCAGGGCATTATCATGAATGTGTGTGCTGGCAGCCTGGAAGCTATCATGACTCCCACATCTGGCATATGACACAGCTGTACCAGAGATTTGCCAGTGGGGACATTCCATATGGCCACCTAGTGGGGGATGCTGGTTATGCACTGGAACCGTGGCTGATGCCACCCATCAGAAATGCACACACACCCTAACAAGAACTCCATAATGAGGCACATGCACAAACCAGAATCATAATAGAGAGTGTGTTTGGGATGCTCAGGTGACAGTTCTGGTGCCTGGACATATCCGGTGGAGTTTTGCAGTACTCTCCAGCTACATGTACTTAAATTTTCATTGTATGTGCCATGCTACACAATATGATCCTGCAGAAACAGCTGCAGCAGGAACAGCATGGGGCAGGGCCACATCAACCCCCACCATTGCCAAGGCCAGCACAGGCACAGAGTGACTCGGAGGAGGAACAACCTGAGCCTGCCCCTGTAGGCAGAAGGAGGCATGTGCAGTATGCCCAGGCTTTGGCAAAGAGGCTACACATAGCACATACACTGATACGGTAGGAAACCAGGAAATGGCACCTCTCTGTGACTCACACATACAGTAAAAAGGATGCCAAGCATGACACTACCTATGCTTTACCATGTATAGGGAGTGTACTATGTGCATCCGGCATAGTCAGCCCTACAGCACCATCCTCAATACTGGCACAGCCACAAGGTAAGTCACTCTTCCTATCAGTTGCTGAATGGAGTAGTATGTTCTGCTAGTTGTATCTATGGTATGGATGTGAGCATACAATGGAATTGGGTGGCTGAATGGGATGGCAGCAGATAGTGGACACCTATATGGGCAGCATGAAATCCATAACAAATACTGGTGTCAACAAAGTAGGCAGTACTAGACAAGGTGACAAATCCCACTGCAATACATGTGGTGGCCCAAATGTGAATCCATAGGACACACACATGCATGTCAGTGAGGCTTGCATACCCAACAACAGCCTCAGCCAGCAGGACAGGTGTAGATGACCATAAAAAAAGGCTGTGCTAATGTCTCCAATTAATGGCAATGGAGAACAGGCCCCCTCCATACCTATATAGACAGACTACAACAGGTCAGGAAGTTGTATGTTAGTTCTGAAGGGTAAGAAGTTTGAAACTGAAATGTAGATCAATAAAACTGTACTCTAATGATATGCCTCTAGTCTGCATGATAGGTCAGAATACAAAATGAAATGGAAGCCAACAGAGTACCTGAAATACCAGTACAGTCATAGCAAATGTTTACAGTTGTCAGGTGTGCCCCCCACCACAATCCTATGTAGAAATGCAGTAATATGTACATGTGGGTTTAATAACAGTGGAGCACAGATTACCTGAGCTGGCCCAATTTACAGGATAGATTGTTGCATGTGTAAAATATGCAGGGCTCTGTGTGTTAGGTTGTTGTGTGTTGTATATTGTGTGGAAGTGGTCAGCATGTAGGCATGGAGGGTTGCGTCCCGGTGGCCTATGGCCAGTACTGTTGATGACAGGGCCATGTTCTGACAACTGCAGTGCCAACCACAATGCATCTCAGCAATACCCACTTCAGCAGTCATCCATACTCATTGTTCAGATGTCAATATCTGTCACCATCTGAAAGATGGGCATGCCATGAATGTGGGCCCAAACATACACACAGTACACAGATGGAAGTACCCTAGAGAGAGTACATAAAATGTAACTGTCAACTGCGCACACCTTTGGAATTGTACATACAGGTTAGCAGCACATTAGTTGTCCATGTAGTATGGAATACTGATGTAGTCTGGTCAAACACTGGCAGACCACAAAATGCACATTTATGAAGTACCGAGAAACTGCTGATGTCCCTGCACAAGTCAGCATAAGGGTAATGCCCCATGTATATCTGTGAGCCAGCTGCAAGAAGCTTCCATAGCACACATGCACTCAGCTCACCCCACCATCATCCATAGGTTTATCACAGGTCATATCCCTGCTGTTGGGAATGAGTACAGTATGACCCCCACTTCTGTATGGGAATACCTACAGAATGGAGCATGTTAAAGAGGTGTCCCATGCAGGTATGCCCCTAGCTGTAAGCAGCACCCTGCCAGCATCCAGACCAATGTATTAATATGGACAGGAACTATTGCCATTAACACCTCACACACTTACCCTGTCACCCCAGGGGAATTGAGTGGCTCACAGCCTGGGACTGTAGGAGTGACAGAATGCACTGGCCTGCTACAGATGGCCTGCATCACTACCAAATGCCCTACAGTCCTCTGTCAAAGGTCTGTGCCTCACCCATACTGACAATGTATTTTATCTCATGGGGTCCCATCTAACAACATAACATAGTCCACAGACCACAAATGAAAGGCCATGTCGACAAATCCCAGTAGCATGCCCACCATGTCCTACTGCATGAACTGTGGACCAACCCCTAAATGATGCTGGTATGAAGAGACAACTTTAGGGATACTTTGCAGATATCAATCGCATAATGTTAGGAAGAGGATAGAATAACAGAGGGGGGTGGGTAGAAGCATTGATGCCATGGAGTGTGTGAAGTCTGAAACTCTGATGTGTGCCCATACTACCCCTGCCTGCAAACCCAGTAATTGCTGGCTACAAACCTGCTCGTAAACCACAATGTGAAGGAGAACTGACCATATATATGAGCCCTGCCTCTGGGTGAATCTGTATAGCTGAGAGGTATGGCCACAGCAGGATATGGCCATTCTGTTATGTTGATAGGTGTACAAGCAAGGGATCCTCAGCCACCACAGTACCAAGGTGCTAGAGCATTTAAACAGATCCATCAGCAAGTGTCTGCAGCTACCCCTCCAGAATGGCATGAGTGTGCAAGACTATGTAGGCTGCAGACCACAATACTGGACACAGCTTCATTCAACTTGTATTTCCCAGGAAATAACTGTGAGCAAATAAGTATATCTGTCATTAGTTGATGACATAATACATCACAGTGTAAAACAGTACATGTCTGAATATCTCTGCTAACACCAATCATGTAACACAAACAGCACAGACACAATAGTTACAGTAACCCACTATCTTTCACTCATTGTGACTCCATATTGTCAACCTATCTATAGATATCCTGCAGAAACAGGTTGCTAGCTGTAGGTGTAGAACACAAAATCCTGCACTGGAGTGCAACCTACCTGGAATGGATTCACACATGCTCCTACACTTAGAGAAATGAAACCCATGTCTGACAACAAAATAAGAAGGGCATACTGGACATGCACCAACACTTAGAGAAATGAAGTCCATGTCTGACAACAACAGTAGACTATACATATCTGTCAGTTGCAGATGTCTGTGCACACACACACCAGAGTGCACAGCATTCATGCTTTGCACCACATTGGATAGGAATACTCACACATATCCAAGGCCAACACACTATAATAAGTCACACATACACACACACAGATATGGGGAAGAGAGAGGCAGACAGTGACAAAGAGATTGCCATCATGAGGCCTGTCCCACCCACCACACATCCAATTGAACAATATCACATGATGTGCCAATGTCAATCACTGTAGACATTTGCTTTTGGTAGCCCTCAGCCCTATAGTGTCTGCAGTGCTTGTATTAACTGTGTAACATGATAGTACAAATCAGTATTCATCTAGCATTTGTATACCCAGTCCTGTCAAATGTAAATGTTGTGTGGGTGTTACCAGAGGAATGGTTTATGGCCCATTCACACACACTGCACTTCCCATAACCCATGTTAGCACTCATGCGGATGTTAGTCACCTTGAAATACCCCTTTGGACAAAGGCTAACCCTATAAGCTCTGTGGTGCATGCAATGATTGTGTAATGCTATAGTGTAACATATTTGTTAAGTAGGAGTTCTAATCCCAGACATGCCAATTGTGTGTGTGTAGCAATTAATGATTTTGAGGCCATTTACAGTCACTATACCTACCATTGCCCTACTTTAGCAAGCCTGCTCATGTCAGTCACCTTGAAATACCCCTTTGGACAAGGGCCAGCTCTATAAACTCCATGGTGTGTGTGATAACTGTGTAATGCTATAGAGTAACATAATAGTTAGATAGGAATTCTACTGCCAGACATGACAACTGTGAAACTCTATGTGTGTATAGAGATGAATGATTTTGAGGCCATTCACAGTCACTACACCTCCCATTGCCCTACTTTAGCAAGTCTGCTGATGTCAGTCACCTTGAAATACCCCTTTGGGGAAGGGCCAGCCCTATAAGCTCTGTGGCACATGTGATAAGTGTGTAATGTTATAGTGTAACATACGAGTTAGGTAGGAGTTCTAATCCCAGACATGGTAATTGTGAAAGTGTGTGTGTGTGTGTGTGTGTGTGTGTGTGTGTGTGTGTGTGTGTGTGTGTGTGTGTGTAGAAATTAATGATTTTGAGGCCATTGACAGTCACTGCACCTCACATTGCCCTACTTTAGCAAGCCTGCTGATATCTACTCCTATAAGCTCCATGGCGCATGCCATAAATGCAGAAGAATGCAGTAGCAGTAACTACACAGGTATGGGTTTGAATCTCATCTGTGGTAAGTGTTTGTGTGTGTACATATGTATGTGTGTATCTCAAAGATTTTGGCCCCATTTACAACCAGTGCACATCTCAGAGCCTGACTTTAGCAGTCCTGCAAATATCTTCCACCTTACAAGTACCTGTTAGCAACCCTAAACCATATCAGGTCAGTGGTGCATGTGGTAAATGCGTAATATAATGGCCTATAAAGATTGTAAGATAGAGGTTTGAACCTCACCCCTGGCAAATGTAAATGTGTGTTTAGGGTAAAATTATTTTTGGGATCTCTCACCCACTACATCACCCAATGCCAGTATGTACAAGGGCTGGTGATGTTCCTCACCTTAGAAGTACCTTGGGACAATGTCTATCCTATAAGCTCTGTGGCAAGTGCAACAAATGCAGTACACTGTAGTAGCAATGCATAGCTAAGTAGGGGTTTGAATCTCAGTACTGGTAAGTGTGAGTGTTTGTCATCAGTATTCTGTGTGGAGGTTGCTGTAGTTCTGTAATAACAGGATGCATTGTGGGGCAGGTTTTACTAAATTATTATATTGAGGAATGTCCACCTTACAAGGACAACAGATGTCAAACACCAGGAAGGCTGGTGTAGACAATCCATAGCCCTACAGGTGACATTATGGATCAGTTAACAATATAGGCAACCCTTATATTACTAAGTGAGCACTCTCCACCCATGTCTCATACACAAACACACTTGGCTAGGCAACAACCACTATATTGGTATTTCCCTGCATATTGCCTCACAGATAGGACTACATGCCTGTTGACCACAACAGTGCCACTGACAACAGAAAGTACTGTGATGTGTAACATCTACTGACTAAGTGTGTGTTATCCAGCAAGTAAAAGGACATGGCACCCTGTTCCATCCCTACAGTAGGCAAATAATTGCTTACAGTGGTCCTTTTGCTATGTTCCCCACTGGATGCCTGCAACAACTGTAGAGTCTGCAAATGTAACCCGCTAAGGGAACACCATGCCTTATACACATGCCCTGTATGGACAGACACCGCCAGCTCCACTGAACACCTGTATCATGCTGTCAATGTAGATGCAAGAACGACCTCAGTTCCATAGCCAGGTCTCCCCAAATAAGGCCAGGAATGCTACATCAGAAGATAACAATCTGTACACACAACATGCCCCAGAGACCTCAGGTACACTTCCACACATCAAAGAACATGCATGTGGGACGTGTGCCAACCCAGACACTGTTCATGTTATGGAATATAGATCACATACATGGGAAGCAGTGCACATCACTGGCCACCCACAATAGTAACGCAGATGAGTGGATGGTGAATACAATACCCACCCTTGAGCCACAATGGAGACCATTGTCATGTGGCTTGATGCCAAGGTACTCCCTTTGCCTAGGCTTGTACAGCCATCAGGCCCATTCACCTACTATACACCTGTGAAGCAATGAACCTATGCATCTCAGTTCTGGCAAGTGTGTGTGTGTGTGTGTGTGTGTGTGTGTGTGTGTGTGTGTGTGTGTGTGTGTGTGTGTGTGTGTGTGTGTGTGTGTATATATTTGTGTGTGGAGATTAATGATTTTGAGGCCATTCACAATCACTACACCTCCCATTGCCCTACTTTAGCATGCCTGCTGATGTCATTCACCTTGAAATAACCCTTTGGCCATGTATCAACCATATCAGCTCTGTGGTGCTTGTGATAACTGCGTAGTACTGTAATGTAGCAAACTAGTTAGGTAGGGGCTCTAATCCAGATCCTACCAACTGTGGTAATGTGTGTGCTTCCTAAGAGAGAGAGAGAGAGTGTGTGTGTGTGTGTGTGTCTGTGTGTGTGTGTGTGTGTGTGTGTGTGTGTGTGTGTGTGTGTCTCTCCATTAACACTTGCTTTTGTGGACATTCACATGTACTGCACTTCCCTTATCCCTGCTTTAGCACTGTTGCTGATGTCATTCACCTTCAAAGATACCTTTGGACAGCTCTCTAATATGTAAGCTCCATGGCGCATGCAATAATTGCATAATACTGTAATAGCAATACAGAGTCAGGTAGGGGTTTGAAATTCATTACTGGTAAGTGTGTATTTGTGCATGTGTCATCAGTATTCTGTGTGGGTTTTGGGGTGATTGTGTACTGACAGGATCCATTGCAGTGTGGATTTTGCTACATCATTATATTGAGGATCTATATGTCCCATTGTTCACATTACAAGACCAACAGTTTTCAAACACTGTAAAGGTTGTTGTAGACAATCCTCAGCCATAAATGTGTACAGCCATGTGCAATTACTATATGACAGTATGGATTAGTAAACAATATAGACAACTATTATAATACCCAGATACCATTCTCCGCCTACAGATCATACACAGACATGCTTGGCTCTTACTCTCTTACACCCTTCCTTCCTTTCTTTCTTTCTTTCTTTCTCTTTCTCTCTCTCTCTCTCTCTCTCTCTCTCTCTCGTTTGCATAGGCAGCAGCTTGAGTTTTGTAAGTAATGCTCATGATCAGCTGATGGCCTGTGCATGAATTGCCATCTTCCACTTGCTAATTGCATGTGGAACAGCTGTGCTATCATTCCTATAGCCATGGAAACACACTCATATAACTAAGCACTTCCTGTGGGTGTTGGCCCTTTTCCTTCACTGTGAGCAAGACTTCATGTGGTGTTTGACAAACAGCATCACAGAGGGTAGTTGGAAATACCTCTTACAACATACACTGTGGAGACAGGCCAACACATAGGAGAGGGATGTTCCAGACATGGGGACAGAATGTAAGTATTGCTGTTCTACATTTGAAGTAATGGTTTAACAGGGTTTGTGTGGATATGGCTGTTCTACATGATTTAAAGTCTGGCATGACAGTGTTATGTGGTTGAGGAAACTCTTACCTGTAGGTCTATCTGAAGACTGTTCAGAGTTTGGAGTCTTACTCACAAATTTCCTATATTTACATATATAGTAGCATACTCTGATGATTGCAGTCAGTACATGGTGACATCCATGTGAGTTACTGATTTTATAGCCCTCAGTAGAGATATGTCACAACAAACCCTGTTACACCAGGAAGTTTCTCAGTTTATCACAGCAATATGTCAGTATTGGCCCTGTGTTTGTGCAGTCGTTCCCCCAAATCTGTCACCCTTTGTCCATATGTCATGCGGTAAGAGGTGCATATGTACAGTACATCATTATTTACTGACATCATACCTGATAACAAGCCAGTGAGATATCAGACTGCTAGACATGTTATGTAAAGTAGGCCTTATATTTGAGGACAAAACCTGGACATTCTGTTGTAGAGTGTACAGTAGTGAGGTCTGTGCACTTATGATGATTGTTGACAGAGTGTGTATTGTGAATATGTTACTTGGCCTGTGTACAGACTGTGGTAGATGTCCTTGTTCTTGGTCCTGTTCTATCTGATGTTGCATGCTGCTCCAGTTTATGGTACCCTATCAGTGCACATGTTTGTAAGACCAGACTGACATATGTCCCATACCACAGTCAGGCATCAGACTACACTGTGTATTGGCCCAGTATATGTAGGGTTACTGTGTGAGTGTCTCATATGAGCATGGTTTTGTTCACACAGTCCATATACTGTAATATTACTTAGGCTTACCATAATGTGACTGTGACTGTGTTCAGATTGGTTGGCGTATGCACTTTCACAGTGGTGTCTGTTCCTCCATGCTGTTACATGCCTGTAGTGCCTGCTATATTTCCAAGTACATGTGTATTACCCCATAGGAAAGTTGGGTCAGTGTTGTGGCAGTCTGTCTGTAGTTTGCACAGTGCTTTGTGACATTCCTAGCAGCTCATTGTATTTACCTAGTGTGAAGTTATGTCCAGATATTTGTCATATGTACTGTTGCCTGGCCACCATAACTGTTGTATATTTCTGACAAAGCAGATTGGATGCTGTAAAAATGTATGTCACTAACTAGTGGGAGGTATGTGGGCTTGGGACCTCTGCTCCTCTGGTTAATATGCGTTAGGACACACAGGAGGGTGTGAATGCATCAACTGTGTGAGCTTATCTATTCCAGTATTTTTGGGATATACTCATTTACATGGCTGTAAACATCCACTTTGTCAGAATTGGTCCACACGTCTTGCACTAGGGAAGTCTGTGTATACCTCTGCACTGACCAGATTGTGTCAGACTGTCCATGTTTATTGGTCATATCTCTGCTGTATTCCACAGGATCATTACTGTGATTTGTATGGTACTTCACTATGATGATCTTATGATGTCAGTCAGTAACTGATGGCGTACATATCAGTATCAGAACTGACTTCCCACACAATGTGTCTATTAACACAACTCCTGTTACTATAGCAACATTCCACATTTATACCTGCAATACTTAAATGAAATCCCTTTGCACTAAGAGGTTGTGACTACTGGTGCTGAGGTATGACTCCACTGCATGTTATGGGCATATGTTTTATATATATATATATATATATATATATATATATATATATATATATATATATATATATATAAACCGCACAATATCGAATATTTAAAACCGCGAACTTCAAAATCGCAAAAGTTACACAACCAAACAGCACATACATGCACCTTCCCCCACAACCAAACAATGCATCCTACACTAGATGTGCACCCCCCACACCCCTCTACATTATTATTCTAACTCCGAGATCACATAAACAGACACACAAGGCAAACTCACACCCACAGATTACAGTCTCTCACACACACACCACAGTCACAACACACACTTACACACACTACACCCCTCACAAACACACTTACACACACATACTTACCTGAACCGCAACACCAGTAGCGCTAACGCAAAATCCCTTAACATTGGAATTTTGCATTTCGCTCTTCTGGTCTTTCGGTAATGCAGGGTTTCGGTCATCTGGTCTCGTTGTTTTCAGCATCGGGATTTTGGGCGTTCGGTATTTTGTAGTGATCCCATTTATATATATATATATATATATATATATATATATATATATATACACACATATATATGCATATATATGCATACATACATATATATATATATATATATATATATATATATATATATATATATATATATATATATATATATATATATATATATATATATATATATAAATATGCATACATACATATATATATATATATATATATATAAATATATATATATATATATAGATGATAATTATATATATATATATATATAAATCAATATGCAGATATATATAAATATGTATATAAATATATATGTGTATGTACATGTATACATATATCCATATATGTATGTGTGTGTATATATATATATATATATATATATATATATATATATATATATATATATATATATATATCCATATCCTTGTTATGTGTAAAACATGACTGTTGTATATATCCATATCCTTGTTATGTGTAAACATGACTGTTGTATATACCTTCCCAGATGTAGCACACCATATTTATCTGATATGTGTATACGTATATACAACATACTGATTCAACACTAATTTCATTAACAAGTACTACACAATTGTAGAAATCAAAGCAGTTTTTCACTATTATTCAGTATGTGTACTGGCAGGTATACTGGAAAAAGCAACAGCCATTTTCACAGCTGTGATGGCTTAGTGGTTAACTGTTGTGACTGTAGTTTACAGGGTCCTGGATTCAAGACCTGCAAGGGCTGTTTATTTTGTTTCTAGGCAGAACAAGGACTGTTGTGTACAGAGTGGTCAAGGCAGTTTTGAGCAGCTTTAAATGGGTTTGAACGGGTTTGCATGACGGTAAGCGGTGCTAACATGCGCTTAAATGAAAAGGCACTTACACCGTGTAGGCTTCGCTTACCAGTGTGCAAATCTGCTTAGCATTTATATTTAAGCAATGCTTACACCTGCTAAGCATGGTTCATCCCTGGTAACCAGTGATCACATACCAGTCTGATGAAATAGCATGTTAATGACATATTTAATAAGTGTATTAAATTCCATGTACATAACACACTTCTATGTGCTGTCATTACAGTGGCAAGAAGTGTGAGTATACTGTCTGGGACACCTGAGTATATATGGCTAGTACAGCAATCTCTTCCCTTTGTATGTATTTCATACATAGGTAGTATCTCAGGTTATATGCAGTCACACTTGCATGTATTGTATCATTAAGTTACTACTGTTAACAGTGTTTTCCCATGTAAGAGTAGATTGCAGATTATAGCACTGGAACCATACACCCCTGCATGCAAAGCTGGACTCTGAGTACTTACTTTCGTGTTCTTGGTGTGTGAGCTGTGTGTTAAGTACTTGCCACTGGATATTGATCTGATATGTGGATATTAACTGTAGACTACTATGTGTATAGGACATATCATTGAGAGCGGCTGTCATGTAGTAATGGCATACCTATCAGTGTCAGACATCTATCTGTCAAAACATTAATCCTAATGCATAACCTGTTGGCTATCTACTTTCTGTCTGTCCTTTGTACAGATGTGCAGATGTCAGGTATCCATCTTGGCTGCTTAGAGGCAATCTATGCTTGACTGATACTGACATGTCTGTCCAGCTGTGTTATGAATGCCACTGCTAGGAAGCCCCACCCTGTATGCACCACATGCCATGGATACCTCAACTAGACTACCACAGTCAAGAGAACATGCTTGGGTGCAGGTCTCCAACCCAGACACTGGCCATGTTATGTAATGTATGTTGCATACATGTCAATTGGAGAACTTCACTGGCCCTCTGCAAGAGACAACCAGATGATTGCATGTTGCATTTAACTGTCACCCTGAGGATCACTCACATGGCATCAGTTGATAGATGGCCTGCTGACAAACATCAGGTGGCATGATACCACTGTACCCATATCCCCTACTCTTCTCATCTCTCCATGGACAATATCCTGGTACACACCTAAGAACATCTGCACCTATGTACCCCAGTACTGACAAATGTGTCAGTGTGCATTGCTGAGAATAACAGTGTCTGTGTGTTTGTAAACTTGCAGTTGCTAATACCCTGAGGACCTTCTTATACACTACACCCCATTGCCATAGTTAGAAATGGCTGCTGCTGTACTGGACATTAAATGTACCTTGTTACACTCTTCACCCTATGGGCTACCTGGAGCTTGCAGTACCAGCACAACACTGTTGTACAAATGGGTAGATAGGCATGGGTTACCCTCTGAGTCCTGGCAAGTGTGTGTATGTGTGCAAGTGTGTATATTTGTAGGATACAGCATTCTGAGGCCACATTCTCCAAATACAATACACCTGGCCAGTATAAGGAATAGTGATGTTGCTGACATTAGGAGAGCCATGACAAACCATCACCCTACTATCCCTGTGGCATGTGCAAGAAATGCATATCCCTGTAGTAGCACTGATGAGACAGGCAAGGGGTTGTATTGCAGTCCTGGTCAATGTGTGATTGTAGGTATTTCAGAGTATTATCATGGGTTTCAGTGAGTAAAATATCCAAAGTGAGGTGTGGGTGCTGGGTATATTGTCTTTATACCATGGTATCTCCAGTACATGTCCCAAGGTCCACTGTATGAAGACCACTGTCACCATCAGCCATACAGGTAACTGAGTACACTATCCAACCCAATTATGCATGTGCTGTGTGCAAATTATCTGTAACAGAATGGACTCACTGACAAGTTAGTTAGCACTGATACACCCAGATCTCTCAGATGTGCCTATGAATGTTATGTGTTTGTCAATGTGTATATGACAGCATGTCATACTGTGTATTGTTCATTAACACCCAGTACATCCTGTACAAGGCCTGGTGATGTTCCTCACTTAACAAGAAACTCGGGACACACCTCATGCTAAAAGCTGTGTGGTGTGTGCAATTAAGACCAAACACATTAGTAGCAGTAAGTACCTAGGTAGGGGTTCTACTCTCAGTGTTGCCAAGTAAGTGTGTGTGTATGTGAAGGGATCTACTTCAGTTTGCAGAAAATACATGTCCCAGGAGGTCATCTGTCCAAGAACTGACTGGCAAATGTTAACATTTCAAAGGAATCATCTCATGGAATTTCATTCCAGCAAAACTAGTAGTAGATGTGTAAATGCCCTCTTTCCCACTGTATAGCGGTACAGCGATACTGTAGTTGATATATATAGTTGGTTGCTGATGTTGTGGACACAGCCACCCTCATTGGAGTTATTGTTGTGTGTGTGTGTCCCTGTGTAGTCTGCTGTAATACTGTACAGTTTATGTTAACAGGCTAAGTAGTTGTCACTAACACTATGTGTGACTCTACACCAACCCACACCCTCCAAAGTGGAGGGCTGTGCCACTCACACTAGCATACCTATGTTTACCAACTCCAGGATTGCACTACACTGGGGAAGGGAATATATACCCTGCCAGTACCATCGTCAATGACAATAAAGTAGCAGACTGATTATTTACTGTTGTGATGTTCTGCCTATTTTGTCTTGGTGGAATTACATAGGCTACAATGGGTTCACTGCAAAATTAAGTACATCCATGTGTACCATATTCTCTGTGTATTGCATCAACATCAAAGCCTCTGTGTGTGTGTGTGTGTGTGTGTGTGTGTGTGTGTGTGTGTGTGTGTGTGTGTGTGTGTGTGTGTTATACAAAAACATGTGGTGTGTGCCACATAGTACTCTTACCATTGTCCACTGTAGAAGGGCTGCTGACATCAGCCAACATGCATTCACCTGTATACACCCCCTCAGACCTATCGGCCATGTGGCACATACAATAACTGTTGTACAGACCTGCTACTTGTGTTCAGCTGTCCCCAGGATATGACACAGTCAATGTGTCACCACAGTGCTATACCCCTTGTAGGAAACAACAGCAGACCAACATCCTGCTGACACATAGACACCTACAACACAAACTGAATACATTATGGAGACCACTATCAGTCAGTGTTAACAACAGCTATAATGCATCATGGCTGGACAGCTACACATCCTGACAAGTAAGCATTAAACTTTTCTGCTGAAAACATGTTACACAGCATTACATTGCTACACCTTAGTACATTCACCCTGTACATCAGAACCAAATTAGCCTGTCCCTGCATCAATGGTATGGATGACAGAGATGTGGCAAAGGTATCATCATATGCACAGGGTGTGGTGTGGGTTTACCAGAGACCTAGGCTGAGCCATTTGGTTGACATCATGTGCGTGTGTTAGGGGGTTTCATTATTAATTGTGCTGTGTAGATGTGGTGTGTGTAGGTATGGTGGAGGCACCCTAGCTGTGTTGGTGATATGTGTGTGTGTGTGTGTGTGTGTGTGTGTGTGTGTGTGTGTGTGTGTGTGTGTGTGTACCTGTACGCACACAGTTTGGCCATGTGGCTGCCCTATACAGGGGTTTGTTGGGTAGCTGCAGACCATACATGGCAGGGTGTGCAGTTCACCATCTCCAGACACAGACATGAGAACTGTGCCTGCCAGGGGTTCCACAGGCACTACCAGGTACAAGGCCAGATATGGTACTCTCCCCTGATGGTGACAAATGTCCGCTGGATCTGGGTCTCTGTTGGGACCAGCCAGGGCCACGTGCACGTGGCCTGCTGTGTTGAGGTGTAGATAGCACCCCCCCCCACAGTGCTGGTGCTGGTACTGCCACTACAGGAGCAGATGTGACTTGTTGCATGTCCACATAGACCTCCACCTGTTGAAGTTGCTGAACTACGTCCACGTGGCTGTTGCCCTACTCCCACCATATGTTCTAACACAGATAACACAGACATTGAACGGTCGAGGATTCCCACCATCTCACCCAACCGTCTATCCAGGACCTCTGCAAATTAACGGTGGGCACCTGCAAGATCATGGATGTTGTCAATAACAGCAGAATGAGTAGCCCTCTGGAGCCTTAGACTCTGTCTGGTATAATGTTCCATATGTGCCTGTGCCTCCATGATGGCCCAAAACATGCATCTGATGACACCTGCTGTGGCACTTCTGACAGGGGAATGATAGCCAGCAGCCCTCTTATGAGCACCCCTGTACATCTGCCTGTGTGGTTGTGTGGTACCTCGCCAGTCATCCGGCTATGCCTGCTGTGTATAGACACACTTGCCATAGTCACTACACTGTCATGTCCCATAAAACCACCCGCCAACTGTCCCTCATCTATGGTCACTGGTGATGAGGTATATATAGGCAATGTGACTGTGTGCAGGGTTGGGGTGGATAACAGCGGGATGTCAACCGATGGTACAGTGTCAGCCGCTGACAACCCCACCTGTGCCTCACCATACCTATCCTCATTGTCAGAGTCTGTATGGACACTAACATCAGTTTGCCTGCAGGAGGGACCCTGACCCACCTTGCCATCTGTGAGGGGAAAATGTACTTTAAGACCTGTACGTCATTGCTTACCCCTACACCCATGTGCACACGCATGCGCACACACACACACACACACACACACACACACACACACACGCACACACACACACACACACACACACACACACACACACACACACACACACACACACACACACACACACACACACACACACACACACACACACAGGTGAGGTAACACAAAGATATTACACAGACTTCTCATTACCCAACTGTCAACATGCATGACATATGGCACTCAACAGCAGGCACTGCAGCTATACTCAATCCCTGTTACCAACATTATACATCTCTGTGATGCATGAGTTGTGTTAGTAGGTGATACCCCTTCCCCTGGAACACACTGCACCCATGTACATAGTATAGCTGTGCACCTGTTCAGCATCCTGGCATGTACTGTGCACCATGTCTCAGAAGTATACACACCATTGCTGAATGTGTATATGTGTGGCAGTTATGTTTGCTCTGCTGCTCACAGCCCCTATGTGGTTGTCTGACACATACCTGGGTTGATATGAGGACAGATATCAGTACTGAATGCCTGACGTCTGATTTGCAGATCTCATCATCAGCAGTGCATGTATGTCAATAAAATCCAATTACACTGACAACCTTCAAAGCTTACTGTGGCTTTGAGGAGTGTGCACACCCTTATTGACATACCACCCTCTTCCCTGATATGCCATGGGGCCACAATACTGCATATGTTAACATTACACACACCTGATATGTGACATATGACCTGTGCAGTCAAATGCAGTATCAAACAAATGTATTAGTTGTGCAGATGCTGATTCAGATACATACAATATGTGGGTTGCATAAGTGTGCACATCCTTAATATGATGATTTGTTGCAGCACCTGTTACGTGAACTACAGCAGTCACTATTCCTGGAAGGGGTATACTAGCATGGCCCATCTTCACTTGCCATTATTTGGTCACTCCGCTCTACAAATGTCCCCCAACTCTGCCAGATTGCAAGGTCAGCTCATGTGCACAGCCCTTGGAGGTCACACTGTGCTTCACTATTGCTGTGGAGTCAGGGTTATGTCTGGCACAATGCATGACCTTGACTGTGTTCAGATACAGCCATTCTTAGTGAGCTTTGAATGTATGCTTCAGTTCACTGTTGTGTTTCAGAATGACACCCCTCCCCATCTTCAGCCTTTTTGCAGATGCTTGACAACTATGGACCATACATGAGTGTCATTTTTCAGTGTCCCAAATTCAGAACACTATGTCTACCAGCCTAGTTCCTGCTAATGAACAGCAAAGCTAAAAGTGTACACTGGCACCAGCAAGGTACAGACGGGGGTGGTGGGCCTGAGGTGGAGTGAGATGTTGGTTGTGCAGCACATGTATCTTTATTAATACTGTTTGAAGGTTTCAGCCTTAGTCTCAGTACATCATTACACATTGCAAAACATGCCTTTGGGAGACTTGACGTTATGCATATACTACCTGTAGAGAGCCCTGGATGATGTTTCCTGTGGAACACTCTTCCATCTGATTACCCTAACCCATAGGCCACACATGCAGAGTCCAGGTACTTGTCAAAACAGGTACTGCACAGGCAGTACTTGCTAGACATTCCTGCAAGTCCCTCAGTGTTGCTGCATGTTTCTGGGCAGCTTCCATGACCAGTTTGCAACATGTGTTGTCATCTGTCTTGGAGGGGCATCTGTTTATTTTCTACATTAATGGTGTCCCATACTTCATCGTG